>NW_013666110.1:272397-305855 GCF_000517525.1 Limulus polyphemus | reverse complement strand
CGACGGCGGGGGGAGAACGACATCATGGTTGAAGTACATCTACAGTGAAGCATAGTGGGGAATCACTACAAATTTGGAGCTACATCTCAGACAAAGGTGTCGGTGATCTCTATAATATTTATGACACAGGTTCGAATCCCTGTTACAACGAACATGCTCGCCCTTTCAGTGGTGAGGGCGTTATAAAGTGACAGTAAATCCCACTACTCGTTGTAAAAAGAATAGCCCAAAAGTTGGTGGTGGCTGGTGATGACTAGCTATCTTCCCTCTAGTCTTACATTGCTAAATTAGGGATGGTTAGCGCAGATAGCCCTCGTGTAGCTTTGTGCGAAATTCAAAACAAACAAACACACTAAATGACTGGGCAAAGAAAAATAATTATTCTTTTAAAGGTTTTATTACAAAATTAATAATAGTTGAAAAGATGTAATTTCTGAAAGAAAATTTCAAAATATTTTATGACAGCAGAATTGGTGGAACCTACTAATAAGAAATTTGCCTCCCCTCCCCCTTGGCTCAGCGATAAGTCTGGTTTCGATACTCGTCTTTTTTCGCTAACCAAGAATATGAAGTGGAGCGTGAAGGGCAGCTATTGGCATTATTTTACCACAATAGTTTTGCCTGGTCATATCTATAATGACGAAAATTCCAGTTATTCTTCGATTGTTATGTGTGGTGTATCTTCTTATTTTGAAACCTTTGTATTATCAAAATATATTCATATATATCGATATAAATTACATTATTATGAGTTAGTCACTATGTATTATGGATGAAAAAATATGTTCTGTTCGTTCTTAAGCACATTTCTACACAATGGGCTCATACATGCTGAGCACATCAATATCTACGACAAGGCAAAACCACCCACGCAAAATGATGTCATAATGTTCATCATCCCTAATTTATATGTAATATCTACGACAAGGCAAAACCACCCACGCAAAATAATGTCATAATGTTCATCATCCCTAATTTACATACTTCGATCATCCTATAAATATTTTGTATTACGTTTGTGTAAAGGATGCGATTTCAAAAACAAAACCGCATATTTTGTTTTGGCGAATCGAAGAAAACAATAAAGATCCTAATGACTCATTTACTAACTTTTACTCCAGAGAAACTTTGAGATGACCATGCAACATTAGTCCCTCAGTGGATTTTGTTTTATCTTTAAGCCATGTGGAAAACAATGGGTGCCCATTTGGCATCCGTGGGCTTAACATAAGGGACGCCCATTTAAATACTGTTTCTCTCACACATTTTCAAAAAAATATGAAAAATAAAGATAAAAAGCATGTGTGTGTACATAGCTATCAGAGGTGGTTTTCAAAATATACTTGCATGTCGATCATATACACATTGTATCTCGAATACAATCATATATTTACTGTGGACAGCTGTCCCAGTTAAATAGCTTAAATATAGCCCACTATTCTCGAGTTTTGTATATTACTGTCTATTGTCATTTTCTTCATCAGGTGCATCACAAAGATTTAGTACGTTCATTGGAACAGACATTCCCAACTTTACGATAACAGAATGCTAAACGTCATAATTTTGCTGCTGCACACGAACACTTTGAGCATTTCTCATCTGGTATCCAGAATTTGCGCTACACCATCTTTACTAATATCACAATATCGGTCGAAAATGTCCAATCTTGACTGAAGCATTTTCACTTCTTTAGTTTAATCAGTACTACAATATTGAGTAACAACTTAACGTTCTGCCTCGAGCTTGATCTCTACTTTAGCTTTACCAATGCTACAATATTGAGTAACAACTTAACGTTCTGCCTCAAGCATTATCTCTACTTTAGCTTTACCAATGCTAAAATATTGATCGAAAGTGTCACATTCTGTCTGAAGCATTTGTTATACTTTAGCTTTACCAATGCTAATATATTGATCGACAATGTCATATCCTGTCTAAAACATTTGTCCTACTTTAGCTTTACCAATACCACAATCCTGCTTGAAACATCTGTTCTACTTTATCTTTATTAATGCTTCAAAAAGTGAGCGACATTGTCATTTCATGATTTACATTAGCTACTATCATGTGAGGGGCACGCAACGTTCATCCGTTTCTGTACAGTTCTTTGGATGTTGATGGATTTACTTCAATGGATGTTGTTTCAATCGTCAACGGGGTCGTGGTTGTTTGTTAGAATTAGAGGAGAAGCATATGCACAACAGAAATTATTTATGTTTGTTGCACCTGCTCTTGCAATACACACCATCTGGTGTATAAATCAGCCTTCTTCTGTGGATTAAATCATATATGGTGCAGATACGTAAGAGTGAGTTATATGTTCAAACTAGAATACAAAACTGCTGAATTCATGCTCTCCCCTTCTGGAGGGACAGCGTAAAGTCTTCGGATTTACAATGCTAAAATTATGGGTTCGATTCCCTTCTGTGGAGACAGTAGATATCTCGATGTGACTTTGTTATAGGAAAACACACACACTCCAATGGACTGGCACATGGACACGTGGACGAATGGACTAACATACGTATTGACAGTTATTGTTGAAATGCAAGTAGAAGATAGGCCAGATAAACAAAAACTTTATCTTTGTAAATATGTATACACAATAAAAGTATAAGATACGCAGTTTTAACAGGGAGAAGGAGCGAGTGGAAAATAACTAATTTTATGCAAACTTCTTAAAGTCTTCAAATGAAAATACTAAATCGGGAAAAAACATCGTGCGATTTAAATCGTAAAACTAGCCTAAAATTCCCAATCTAACTGCTGAATTATCTAATTAATAGAACACATTGAATATCGTTCAAGGAAGAAAACAGAGAGATTAAAATCCAGTCAACAGTATTTAGCCTTTACCGAAAGAAAAGAATATTTTTATAATTAAGTGTTAGACATAAAACATGAAGACGTTTTAAGATATACATTAAAATTCTCAGCTATTAAGAAAACTGGATTCTTCTTTTTTTTGGCAACTGTTTTCATTACCTCTGTTACCAGTTACTGCATTTATAGCAGCATGCTGAGGTCTGTATATCTACTTCTCGTGTAGCTCCTCTCAAGTGGCTACCTCTATTAAATCTAACAAAGTTACATCAGACGTATTAGCCTCATTTACGTTTCTGTTGGTTACAGTACCAATCAGACTTCGCTTATAATATGATTTTAAAGTATCCTATATTATCAGCTCATTGGGATATCAATATCTCCTACACAACCTGTTCCCTAGCTCCTGCAATTTATGGCCAAATACTGGCAGATTATCCTTTCTGTTGAGTCAAATTGTGTATTTGTGTCAGAATTGTATTGGGTATCTCCAACTTTCTATATTCCTGCACTAACCTGTGCTAAATACTTGAAACCTGCAGTTTCATTCAGTTCATCATAAGCTCTAATATAATGCTTAGCTTCTCCTACCATTCTTAATCTTTTTGAGCATCTGTCCACCACGAAACTCCAGCAGCTTCATTTACTGCATTGATAAAACTCTCGATATCTTCATCAAACTCACCATGTAATAATGGTATAGTGCCCATTAAATTTGTAGCACCGTGAGGACTTGCTGGTGTGGACTCATCTGCCAAAGTAATAAAATTTACGCCAGTCCTTCCATCGGCTCGTGGTCGTGCATACTCTTCTGTTGTAGTATCTATGCTGGCAGTAGCCATGTCTTCCTACTTATGTTACTTAAACTAACTTAACACCTTATTTCTACTCTTTCTTTATTCCAATAAACCTGTTATTAGTTACCCCAAATCCTGGAGCACTGCATCAATTTGTAATGGGAGGCCATGTAGGCAAATCGTTTGGAGTTCGACTGCAACACCAGTCACAAATGAAATTTATTTAATTCCAGATATGCATTCGCAAGTGGGATCAAGTCACCTCCTTGAGGAAGTTTACACTTAAAATAAAGAATTGACCCATAGACTGAGATTCAAAACACTTACAATACTTTAACACAAAGTATTTAGTTATCACTCTACATTGGATGTCCCCCAGTGGCACAGCGGTATGTCTGTGGACTTAAAGTGCTATAAACCAGGTTTTGATTCTTGTGTAGAGCTTTGTGCTTAACTACAAACAAACTAACTCTATACTGAAATTACCCAAAGTATCTTGATAATCTTGTACATTAAGGAACCAAATTATTCATTCTGAGCAAGCAATTGTCCATTAATTAAAACTTTAATAATATTCATCAAATTGCTCACTACAACAAATAGATTATCAATTAAAACATTACGTGAAATACGCTCTGTGTGTTTTTGTGTTTTTCTTATAGCAAAGCCACATTGGCCTATCTGCTGTGTCAACCGAGGGAAATCGAACCCCTGGTTTTAGCGTTGTCAATCCATAGACTTACCGCTGTCTCAGCAGAGGGCAAAATACGCTCAGACATAGTTTAATTTATGAGTTCTTTTTAACATTACACATTTTACCCCAATTCCTAACCACGCTGTTTGACTAGCAATAATTACTTACATAGAAGTTGTACATGGTAAATTTTCTATAGATTGAAATAGTACCATTCTGCTGGTAACTTGCATGAATTCCAGTATCATCTATATCGTCTTTGGAGAACTGATTTTTGGTCCAAAAACGTGATATTTTATCCACATTTCATGTGTTCTTGCGATGATTCAATTAGTTCTACATGCTTACTTCGCAAGTAGGTCCTCCGTCTAATTGGTCAGTTTCGTTGTTTTATTGGTTATGGTCAAGAGCTGTTATTCAGAAGCTTATGTGCATGTATTTCTCCTAGTCTTTCTTTCGATCAAAGTTCCACCAACGAGATTTTTTTTTATAGAATGCATTGCCTTTAGTTAGTGTCTCTATGCTAAGTCGGTTCGTACTGCAGCTTGGAATTCATCGCAGTATTTGTTTAACATATACGTTTCCTTCTTTGGTCCATCGTCTCAATGTGGCTTATATTAGACATCGGCTGGTATGCTCGTGTTTTCTTCACTTGATATGTATGCGTGTGTGTCATACATGAATATTCATTAAAAAAATTTTTTTTTCGTCCACTGAAGCATTTGTAGTTCTCCCAAAATGGCTCTAATGCTTCACAACTTTCCTCACAAAAAAATGGACAGCACCCTGGAGTCAGAGAAAAGCTGATGAATAATAAATGTAGTTTGTAAAGTTTAGCCCAAATTTATGGGCAGATAATAAGTTATGTGGTGTAAGACTTTGTAGGGCCCTAATACTTTTCTAATTTATAGGTATTTTTAATTTCTTACACTTTCTTATTTTAAGTGTTGTTGTTGTTTGTTATTAAGCACAAAGCTACATGTTAGACTATCTTGTGCTCTGCCTACCACGAGTATCGAAACCCGGTTTCTAGCAGTATGAGTCACAGACTTACCGCTGTGCCACTGGGGCGGGGAGGCATATTTTAAGTGTCTGTTGGTTATTTTATTTTGGAACTACTGTCATGTTTTATGTCATATTTTATTCAAGCGCGTTTCTACATTAAAAAAGGAAAAAAAGTTCGTTTAAGTCCATTAAATGAAACAGTAGCGTAATGCTGTTAAATAGAGGAATATAGAAATCACGGAGAGAAAGACATCGACGCCTAAAATATCCAACAGAATAAATTAAAATAGCATGATTCATGGTCATGTCTGTTTCCAACAACATCACTATGATTCGTGGCACGAGCAATATTATTAGAAAAGAAATAAAGTAAACTTGAGGATCACACTTCGTGAACTTGCCATTTACTGATTTCAATAATATATTAAGCCTCGTGTTTAATAGATTCATTAAGTGACATCTTCTCTCTGATAGCGTAAAAAAATTTACCTTTTGTAGCACGCATTTTGATAGACATATAGATAGATGGATGGATGAATATAAAATTTGATCCAATTTTATTGTCGTGCACCTGTATCAGTAAAAATAAAAACAACGAACAGCTGTGAGGTAGTCCAATTCCAGTTGAGCAGTAAATATGTGGGCTTTGAATTAAAAAGTTCTTAACTGTTATGTTACTGTACATGAAAGCTATATAAAGTGTATTCTGATAGGAAACCTTTTAAAATACAAGACCTACCAAACAAACCTGGGAGAATTGTTGCGATTTCTAAAAAGCAAATATACAAAAATGTAAGTTCTTTTTTTTATTGAAAAGCCAAAAAATTCAATTTCTTAAAATCAGGAGGGGGGAGAATTCGGATATGAATTTTAATTTAATAATATTTATCTTTTTACTGTTTTAATAAAGTTTATTTTAAGTGAATGATTATATTATCTTTAATTATGGATTTACATTTATTTATATCAATATTGCTATAAAATGTAAAATTCGAAAGTAAAAATTAAAGTTTTTATGAATAGTTTTAACACGTGAGCTTATGAAAAATAAACTTATCACTTGCGTATTAACTGTGGTTGTTTCAGAATAATGAAATATATAACCTTTTATTAGATTTGAAAATGAAACACTGCATTACAAATTCCATGAAATATTTAAGTCTAAAATTTATTTGCATATCTCAGTTTCATAACCTATAAAAAAATGGGGTTTATTTTTTGTACTTTTAGACAGTCAAAAAGAACTTATAAAGTAAAATATGCGACAACCGAGACATAAGCTCCTGCTTCTTCTGCTATTGACTTGCATTATGCTTGTTCTATTGAAGTTTGCAGTATTTATAAAGAAAGGAACATCTTCTGCATCTTATCAGGTATAGGTATTTACACTAATGTCAGAAGTTTTCTCGTTGTTTTTTTTATAGATTTCCTTTTTATTTTATTAACGTGTTTTACTTTTGAGAAAAATGTTTCCTTTTTAATGATCACTTTACTTCCGAGACTTAAAGCTAGTTCTTGTTTTTTAACATTTTGCGTGTGTCAACTGAAAATCTTTTATTTTTATAAAATGTCTATTTGTTTTTAAACAATGTATTAAGAGAGAAAGTGGGAAACACAATAAAATATACTACTCAGCAGACGTCTCTAACAGTTAGGGTTATGATGTTCTCCGGTGCACAGACTTTCAGCAGAGTAAACGTGAAGAATCCGCTAAACAGGGGGTCCTATGAATACTGATTTGTAAAACATGGCTTTCTCTCTCTATAAACTCTGACTGAGTTCATCGACAAGGAAAAGGTGAGCACACAAAATATGCCAAACAATAATATATTTCAAACCAAGTACAATACCATACCAAAACAAGGGTAAGTGTTTGTAATGGGGATTTGGAACAGGTAAAAGAGAGAATACTCTTTCAAAAGTTTAATGTGAGCCCCTCCCACGAACAACCGTACATAATCTTAACAATTCTCTCAAGAAGTCGGAGTATAACATGTCTTAAATATGAATCTATATCTAGATAACTGTACAAAATTTGCCTAACAATAATATATTTTAACCAAGTACAATACCATACCAAAACAAGGGTAAGTGTTTGTAATGGGGATTTGGAACAGGTAAAAGAGAGAATACTCTTTCAACAGTTTAATGTGAGCCCCTCCCACGAACAACCGTACACAATCTTAACAATTCTCTCAAGAAGTCGGAGTATAACATGTCTTAAATATGAATCTATATCTGGATAACTGTACAAAATCTGCCTAACAAGAGGAGAGCCTAAATTTAGAGCCGAAACACAATACAAACAAATCTAGGCTGCTCACTACATGCACCTCGCCCATGTGACATTAACTTCTCTCACTCTAACACAGGGGCGAGGAAGCCCTCGGGCATTACACGATTTGCCAACATCAACAACAAAAAGAACAGCTGTTTAGTTAAGGACATTATGAGTAAAGTCCTGGTGAAGAAAACATGCTTCATGACCAATTAGTCAATATAGTTCCGTGTGTAGCTAAAAGTAAGGAGACGTCATGTTGCTTACCTGAGTTACTTTCATCAACTAAATCAGAATGTACAAAAAAAATTAAATATGAAGTAAAAGGGAGAAGCAAACATACGGTACCAAATGTCTTCTCCTCATTTATTTTCTTGGCTACCCGCTTTTCCCATTTCTAAAATATCAACACAAAAAACGCAAAGTTCAATTGCGCTTTGCTCAAGAAAGCAAACGAACTCATCATTGTTCCAGTGAAATACATGCCCAACGATACAACGATATATCTAAGTAAAAACAACTTTACAATAAAACAAAACACTTTATGAAAGGTCGCCAATCCCCTTAAGATGAGGATAGTTAACGTTAACGCAAAACAAAACAACAATGCCCTTAAGTTGAGGATAGTTAACGTTAACACAAAACAAAACAACAATGCCCTTAAGATGAGGATAGTTAACGTTAACACAAAACAAAACAACAATGCCCTTAAGATGAGGATAGTTAACGTTAACGCAAAACAAAACAACAATGCCCTTAAGTTGAGGATAGTTAACGTTAACACAAAACAAAACAACAATCCCCTTAAGTTGAGGATAGTTAACGTTAACACAAAACAAAACAACAATCCCCTTAAGTTGAGGATAGTTAACGTTAACGCAAAACAAAACAACAATGCCCTTAAGTTGAGGATAGTTAACGTTAACACAAAACAAAACAACAATGCCCTTAAGATGAGGATAGTTAACGTTAACACAAAACAAAACAACAATGCCCTTTAAGAACGAAACATGTCGAAATACTCTTTAACAATCATGCAATTACAACTACACAATAATGATAAAAACTTTAAGAATGCACCACACTAACAGTGATCAATGCATAGTGCAATACATAAGAAAACGGCAAGAAAACACTTCAGAACATAGATGATGCATAACACAAAAACGAAAAAAAATTTTACCGTGAAAATACTACAAAATAAACTCCTTATCGTAGCTGAACATAAAATGATACGATACAGAGTTAATTCCTGTTAGATTACACACTTTAAGATAATCATATTCAAACGAAACATTGAACCAAATCTCTTTGTAAAATCAGTTCAAATCAGTCCAAATAACTCATACACACACACACACACACATATATATATACAACAGCATAAAGTAAAGCTCTCTACAATAAATAACAAAACTAATCATAATGAAAGATACATATACACATGTACAGAGAACATTATAAAAACTTCACATATACACAATACAACCTTTCAATCACGTGTATAAAACCAAAGCAAGAAACAAAACTTTATAGATATGGATAATACATAACATGGAAATATTTTAAAAGAATGAGAACGAAACGAAAACAAATTCCTTATTTCCATGCAAGTATTAGATAGGTCTGTTCAATAACAGCAGTATTGAAGGACATTTTAGAGAAATCTGAACTTGAAAACTCGACTGAGTTTTAAGCTGCGTCAGAAATAAAGAGACTGGATACGTTTGGAAAAATGTGAAAATAATCTATTTTTACGACACTACAAAAATACAGTGTGTGTGTGTTTGCAGAGACAAAGGGATGGTTGCATCTACTGGATCACTGAATGTATCGGCAGTTTTTGTTTCCTCAAGATAGATCTTTATGGGACTAGAGAATTTGGATATAACATAGGTATTGTCCGAGTGTATCATACTATATATATATATATTTTTGAAACACTTATGGAAAGGTGAAATTAACAGTTACTTCAACTGTTGCAACTATTTCACAGACTTGATCTCCATATAGTTTTATTTGTACCACTTTAATCAGATTTAGATAATAAGAATGGCTGTATGAAAACTGACGTGAAAAAGTCATGGCAACCATTGAGTCTTAAATTATAATTAATTAATATTTTATAGCAAGATTATCACTGAACAGCATTTTTCAAACATATACGAAACATTGTTTTTAAATCCCTCGCCAAAGACTGAAGAACCCATTTCCCCCCTACAAAAAAACCTAGTTATTCCAATGGATGTTTTTCTAAATGTTTTAAGATTTTCATGCAAACTCGGGGTACCAACCCAAAGATCTTTCATTTTCCAGAAAATTAGGCTGGTCAGGTTTCGAGAAAAGCTGAGAGATCAAGACAGACAGCCTGAAATATATCGTAGAGTGAAGCGAATGACAGAAATCTGTAAAAAATACAACATGAAAGGCGAATTTTCTTCTTACAAAGAACTTATTGGTGGTGAATTTCGCTATGTCGCCCTCGGGATAAGTAACGAACCTTTGCTGAGACTTCGAAGCAACCGGGACTACAAGATGGCAACGTGTGTTAACCTCAAGTCTGGAAGCAGTAGTGCTTTAGGCTTTTTATTCATAGTTCCAAATAATCGACATAAATATCCTCATGGTGATGTACACTTAAGAAGCAGAACACCCTATATTTGCCTCAGTTTTGAAGAATATAAAAATGGCTCATTTCCTGGCTTCTTGCTTTACATGTTTGTACGTCATCCTTTTACACGACTAGTGTCTTTCTATCGCGATCGCATTCTTTATCATTACAAACAGAACAACACCGAAAGAACATCAAACCTGCCAGATGTTCACAGTGAACTGACGCTTCCTATGAAATATTTAGAAGGAAAACCAATTACCTTTCGAGATTTTATACAGGTTGTGCTTCGTGCTGATTTTCACAAACCAGAGACATTTGATTTCCATTGGTTACCAATATGGATGGCGTGTGCACCTTGCCATATTCAGTACAACTTTATAGGAAAAGTGGAAACTATGTCTGATGATTTCAAATACCTAAGTTCACTCACAGGTCTCACAAATGAACTGGCAGAACGACCACAAGGTATATGGTTTCATCGCAGTGAAAGAAGCAATGTCACTTCTTCAAGTCTAACTCGTCAGTTTTTCTCAAATATTCCAAAGCAAGAAATTAAACAATTGTATGAGAAATACAAACTAGATTTTGAATTGTTTGATTATTCACTGAACGATGTTCTATGAATAAAAGTACAAGTAATTTGTGTGTATTTATGCTTTAGTTTTTAATTATACGTGTGCCTTTAATCGATTAATCCAGCAAGTACTAGTTATTGGTTACCAATGTGGATGACGTGTGCACCTTGCCATATTCAGTACAACTTTATAGGAAAAGGGGAAACTATGGCTGACGATTTGATATACCTAAGTTCACTCACAGGGCTCACGGCAGAGCTGGCAGAACGACCTGAAGTTATGTGGTTACATCAAAGTGGAAGAAATAATGCCAGTTCTTCAGCACTAACACGTCAAGTTTTCTCAAGTATTCCAAAGCACGAGATTGACCAACTGTATGATAAATACAAATTAGATTTTGAACTGTTTGATTACTCTCTGAACGATGTGTTATGAGTAGAAGTATATGTAATTTGTGTGTATTTTTTCAACCATCCGTTTGCCTTTGATATTATAATGAAACAGTCTAACAAATGTTATTGCCATGATCTCTTACGCACCAATACAACACGTTTCATCTTATGTTTTCTGCCCTACAAATAACCAAACGGCTTTATAACCAATCCGTATCACTGCTGTAAATAGATAATCAATATCTTCAACTTCCTTATACTACACTGTTGAAGTCTAATAGATTCGAGGATAGAAGACTATTTTATTTTAAGTTTTAATTACCAAAATTTCATTGACAGAAATATCATAAAATGTTAAGTGGCTAAATTTATTACTTTATATTTAAAAGGTTTTAAATATTATATATAAGTATTTCTCCAATAGTTCCTAATGATGTCTCTACATATGAAGATTTAGAGATTTATTACCAAATTGTTGTTAGTAAATATAAATATAAATCATATATAAAAAGATAATATCTTTATAACAAATCTTCGTTTCTAATAAGATATTTTAAAGGCTAAACGTGAAAATAAATATAGATTATAAGAAACAAAAATATGGTGAAACAGAAAGAAACTTCAACATAAATAATCTGTAGAACTTTGCTAGAGGTTTGGTTCACTATATTTCTAAAACTATTAAGGTAGCATATCTGAAGAACATGTATTACGTTTCGTCACTGTATGATATGATGGATTATCATGTTAATAAAGTTTTTCTCTTTGTTTTGCAATTCATTCAAAGCAAATAGTGTAGCATTATCCAGAATTTAACAATATGACAAAGTATTACCACAAATTATCAGTGAACTGTTCAGGCCTATTAAGAACAGACCCGTTGATATAAGAGAGTATTTTTGTTGACAAACTGGTAATGACCTTTGCTACCATCAGAGAAGTTTCTAGAGAAACTCTGGTATTATTTCATAGTTCTGATTGAAGATAATTTGAATTTGGCATTTACTTGTAGAAACATATCTTATTTCCAAAATCACCATTTAAGTTCATTTTTATACATCGTTTTCTTCTTATTTTTATTATGTTGTTGTTTCAGCCCTGACATTAATAATTCTATATATATAATGCACAAAAAATATGTGTGTACGTCAGTTTGTCCGTTATCTAGCTACTCCTAGGTCACTGGGCCAATCTCAACCAAAGTTTGTAGGAGGATAATATGGAACAAAAGGCATGTTAATTGTATTCACAACTCTCTCCACCCCTATCATTCCGGTTATTGAGCATTTGTTATCTTTAACGTAAGTTAACGTTAACAATATTCATAGATGGCGCCACATCCTTACACCAAAAAATAAAACAACGATTAAATTTTCAATAAAACAACATATACACAGTGTGAGGAAGGGCACACAAACGTCAAATATATCTCAGAGAGTGCAATATCACTCTTTATAGAAGAATGCAATGAAAAAAATGGCCGCCACTATTGCAATAATATATAAACTCAGCTGAAGTTTCTAATCTAACAGCCACCAAAAATCTGATATGACCCGTGACCTTTCAACTTTGGCCCGTAAGACACTTCTGCGGACAATGACTGTAAATTAATTAATAACGTGAAAAACTGTGGAAGGACATTAAGAGCTGAGTGTTGAAAGCGGTTAACACAAAGCACCCCTACAGCCACTATTTTTCCACTACCGCCTCCTTCAAAATCACAGTGCTTCGAGTATATATATATATATATATATATATATATATTGAGTAGTTAAAGCTTATACAAAACTTTTGGTAAGGTAATAATGAATACAGTAATAATATGCAATGTTGTAAATAAATTGTATGAAAGTTAGGATTTTTGTGTTATTTCTCATAGCATCCACTCCCACATTTTTTATACCTTGTGTAATTGCTTGTGTCTCCTGTTCAGCTACTTGTGTCCCTTTATAAATATATGGTTGTGCGACTTTTATGGTCAAATTGCTAGGCTTGTGTATGTTAAAACTGTCATCAGTTTTAACGTGGAAGGGTGCTATTCAGAGGTATGGATCACAAGGTTTGAATTACATCATTTTTGTCGGCTTCTATCGTGTTTTTCACTGGTTCTTCACAATTTCAAGCATGAGGGTGACTGTAGTAGGTTGGTCAAAGCGTCTCTTTAATAAAAAGTATTTCCTATCAATTACGCAAGTAGTAGTAGTCTCATTCTGACATCAGTACAATCTGTACAGGACCTCGAAAGCATTTGTTTTAAGGCTCCGAGTAAATGCACTTTATCATTCACATAATAATTAAAAGTGCATTAAAGTGTAGTGATACAACTAAATTAAAGAACGGTTTTAAGCCTTACAAGTCTTCAGATTTACCACTGATTTAAATTCATTAAGGTTATCTGTAATGGACTTCTCTTTATTTTTAATAAGTAATCTAAAAGAACCAACCTAAAGACAAAAGACCTTATATCAATTCGAAGTGGACTATTTTCTCCATAACTTAGATTTTCAGCGGCGTTATACTCAAAAGTATACGTTGAAAATCACGACTATATAAACTTTCATTTCATTCTACGCAGCGTGCATCAAGAATTTAAAATAAAAAAAAAGAGAGGAGACGATTTTAATTATTTCTTTGTTTGAATCATCTTCTGATGGAAAACAATTTAATTTTAAAATGATCTTTACAACAACTTGTATTTATTTTAATAACGTAATTTGAATTTTATCAATATGCTACATAAATTTCATACAATTTTGATGAGTAACACCTTTAATTTAATTTGTTTTCTTTATATTCAAATTTCAAGTAACTTTTGCTTATAAATTAAATGTTGTTGTTCTTTTAATGTAAAGCTACACAGTGGAATATCCGTGCTCTGTCGGGCCCGGCATGGCCAGGTGGTTAGGGTGCTTGACTCGCAATCTGAGGGTCGCGGGTTCGAATCTCTGCTCCACAAAACATGATCGCCCTTTAAGCCGTGGAGACGTTATAATGTGACAGCCACTGCCACTATCCGTTGGTAAGAGAGTAGCCTAAAAGTTGGCGGTGGGTGGTGATGACTAGCTGTCTTCCCTCTAGTTTTTCACTGGTAAATTAGGAACGTTTAGCTTTGCACGAAATTCCATATAAACCAAACCGTGCTCTGTCCACCACGAAGAATCAAGTCCCGGATGTTAGTGCTGTAAGTCTGAAAATTTAATGCTAGCTAATAATAGTGCTAGAATAAATAAGAATAGTATTGTTACGTATCTGCTTGTTTCTTTGTTTCCGGTAGAATTTTTTTTCCCGAGGATCTTCAGCGATACAAGTCATTTCTTGTTTAAATCAGTTTATTCTTCCTTGATACAAGCTTTTAATACACAGAAGTTCCACAATCAGTACTTTTCTCATCACTTTAAACTTAACAACTTTTATAATACACGCTATAAATCACAGCGATTCACAATCTCGATAACTTCGCTCTCGACGAGTGCAAAACACACTCTTTACGGCTCACTAGCTCCAAACTAAGAATCATAAATTACACGGAACTCAAAGTAGCTACTGCTCTCTTTTCATTCATCTATCCTGGCTTTCTCTGCCAGGTTTATATACTAAAGAAGAGGGCATCTCGAACACACGAGGACTTCCCCGAACATTCAAGAAACTTATCACGCACGCCCACCAGCGACAGCAGCGTCACGTGACTTCCGCTGTCGTAACAGTATGCTATATTTGGGACTCGTTAGAAATTTAGAAAGATAATTCCCATTTGTTTCTTAGCTTTGGGTGTTTTTGCTGAAAAAATTATTCGAATAAATCATTTTAACTTGTGGTGAATTAGAAAAACTGGAATTCTTTGAGTAGCTTTATCAGTTAGTTGTTGATATAAATGTTGATTTTTCGGCTTATATCTGTTATTGTCACATAAAAATGAAACGTAAATAGGCAGATTTTTCTTTACACAGAATGTTAGGTTGATTAAAACAGAATATTAACTGCAGGTGAACAACCTAAATAAAGTCTGGATTTCTCTATAACCTTTCCTGTCAGTATATTACCTGTCACAGTACACGCCGACTGTCTTCAGAAATTGAGACCATCTTAAAGTTTAATGAGATAGTATAAATAAGACCTAATTTATGTTGTTTTATTAAAAAATATTTGTGTATCACCAATTATTATGCATTTTGATCGTTGTAAGAACGAATAAGAAGTCTTGTCGTTACGTGTATGCATAAAATATTCTGTATTTCTATTCGTTTTTATTTTATCAATCATTGCAATTTTGTTTCTTATTAGGATATATGGGATTTAGTAGGAACTGTATTATAAACAGAGCTGTGTGTTTATACAAAGACAATGCATGTCCCTTCAATAACATTTGTATAATTCGATTGTACTATGTTCCAAATGGAGGATTGGATATGTCAGAGATGGTGTCTTAATGTCCACAATAAAGACATAATCCCAACCATGTTATCATAATTCTACCTGAAAAATGTGGGATAGATTTATTAAACAAAATACTTACTCCAATACAGGTTTATAACACACTCGAAAAAGGTAATACAACCACAATTTAAGCGCATGCAGAAGAGGAATACATGCATATTCACCACTCAGTTAGTATTTTTACCAAGTTTGATAAATTAGTCCATTTAAAATAGAATACTTCGTAATCTATACTATAAAACTTACAAGTACCAAAGTTGTAACTTTCAATAGAAATGATAGAAGACAAATCAGTAAGTCAATATATACATTCTTGCAAAATTTAATCTATGCTCATAGAATGACGTGTAGGTCATTGACGGTGTAAGATATTTACAGTTAGGATCGCTATTCAGAAGAAGAGACAAATGGTTGCGAAGGGCTTCATTCCCGTTACTCTCTTATTTTCAGTTTTATTAGATTGATGTTTTTGTAGATAGGTTGATTTTTATAATTTTTATTAAGCTCATTTTTATTGATTTCGTATATTGTATAATCTCTAATTTAATTTTCACTTGTTTTTTGGCTATTTACATTATTTAAAACATTTAAAACTATGGTGTGTGCTTTAATTGTTTGAGTTGAGCAAGTAAGTAAAAAGTTTAACTATTTGAAACATGTTGAAACAACAATAAGCACAAAAGCAATATTTAATAAAAAATATACACTGATAAAATTTCTAGCTTCTTAATTGTTATTGAAATGCTTACCCTGTCATTGGTTGTTTAAAAACATGTTCAGTCACCATTGCATCTTCTACCCACGATTCATCTCTTTTTGTGTATTCGTTCTGAAGATTGAACATTCTTATTTTTATCTTTTTTTTCTGAAATCGCAGAAAACAGGATTTCTTTTCTTTCCTGATATTATGAAAAATATGTAAAACAAAAATAATAACAAAGAAAGATTAATTTAGAAAACTTTAGTATAAATAAAGTAATAATCCTTAGAATCAATAAGAACTAAAGGATTAATTAAAATAAAAATTAATAGAAATATTTAAACAAAATTGAAATACAAAATAGAGTAATGAGAAAAATTTAGAAAACCTAAAATTATGGAACTAACAAAACTGGACAATAATAAAATTAAAAAATAACTAAAGAAAAGAATAGTAAAAATTCTAACTGAAATAAAAAATAAAGATATTAAAAATACAAATTCAATAATTATAAAATAATTAAAATAAGAAGAAAGTCAACTTATTTCAATATTCAAGAACAAAAGTGGATAATAATAAATATATAAAAGCATAAAAATAAAAAATAACTAAAATAGAATAATTAAAAAGAATGAAAATTTTAAAAATAATTCTTTCGAAATTAAAGAATGGTAGATTTAATTTTTATTAAAAATTACTTTATATACTGCTACATTTTAAATGTCGCTATGAGACAGGCAGTTGTGTAATTTATAGGAAGAGCATGTGAAAATAAATCGTTATTTATTCATTTACCGTTAAGCAAGTAAATATGTTTAAAAAAGTTAATTTTTTAAAGATGATTTTGAATATATTTGCCCCCAGTGGTACAGCGGTACGTCTGCGGACTTACAACGCTAGAAACCGGGTTTCGATACCCGTGGTAGTCAGAGCACAGATAGCCCATTGTGTAGCTTTGTGCATAATTACAAACAAACAAACTTAAATATGTTTAATAATTTATCCCTAAATGAACACATACATATATATATATAAAGTAATTTGTACACTTTGTTTTTAATTTGCGAGATATTAATAGATCAAGAATTCTTAAAGTAACTTTACCACTTGGATATTGTTATAAATTATGATTATTTTATTGTCATAATAATTGAAGTAATAATAATAAAGAAAAAGGTGAAAAAAAAAGATTTGGTGAAACTAATAATAACTAAGTTTGTATGACACGTTCAACGTATATTAAGTAAGCTTTCAATCTCCTTTTTTTTTTTGGAACAGTCTTCAGACTAGCCGATATGTAATAAGAACAGAATGTTTAGAAATCTTGCACATAGATAACGTATTTACAAAAATATTAAATACATCGGGCTGAACTCTAAAGAACCAGGATTTAACCATATTTGTTCATGACAGCCAAAATAAAAGTTATTCATTTTATCAGTATGAGAAGATGACATGTTAAATTCTTTTTTCGTTGAACCATTTACAACCTTATCTTCTTAGAATAGCTTCTTGGAGTACAATTTTCGTGAATAATAACGTCATACAAAAACTCACTATAAAACAGTAGCCAATATAACTGACAAATATAAATGAGTCAGGAACTGTAAATTCATTACTTGTTAATTGTTTCAAAACTGGAAGTAAAAATTTCGATGTTTGTAACTGTGTGATCTAATCTCTGACAAGATCAGTCTCAAGGAATGATAAGCTTTGGGGACCTTTGGAAGGCCATACATTACATCTGGTAATGATTCACAAGAATATACATAGTTGGTCGTGTTGTCTTTTTTTTTTTTGTTTATCTCTATCTAAAAAAGTGTTGAACTCATACATTCCTTTTGAGCAGTGATATATGATATCATATATCATATATTAGGGTATATGAACCGAGAAGTTTAAAATTAGAATGAAAGTTAGAATGGTGTTCATTTTTTCAAGATAGTCTGTTTCATCAAACAAAATGGCTCATTTTCCTTTTTCTTGACGAATTATAGCTACATTGGAATGATACAAAAGTAATTAACGAATGAGTTAAACTATATAACTGTCTTTGTAAAATCTGGTTCGCAGTTGCTGAACTTGGTAATAAGATTAACCATGTTTCTGTCTGTTTGTTTGTAATTAAGCACAAAGCTACACAATGAAGAATCTTTGCTCTGCCCATCACGGGTATCGAAACCCGGATTCTAGCGTTGGAAGTCCGCAGACATACCGCTGTGACACTGGGAGGCTGTTTCTGTCAGTGTTTCTATTTAAATCCTCCCAGTAAGTGTGTTTTTTTATGGTAGACTATAGTGTTATGTAAATGAAAATTCCACAATTGGAAATCAAGAAACTAAGGAATAATATTTTGATGTTTGATTTCTGTATTTATAGATATAAGCAAAAAGTCATAAATGAATATGATTTTTACCACGTAGAAGAAATGCCATATTATCAAAACGTTATTAATAGAATACATTTCCAGTTGTTAATTGGCCATTCCCCAGAGATCTATTTCTCATGAAACTGCGACAGTCAGGATGATATGAAGGAATCCGCTCGCAGACCTTCGAAAAGGAACGGATATTGGATTGTCTAATTAACTTCAATTTACTGTCTCATACCCAAATCCACCGTCGGTAATTTGCTTAAAAAAACCAATAACCACTAGAGTCGAGTCGTTAATATAGAATATTACTCCAAATGCGCAACAAATGACCACTCCTCAGTGTACATGTAAATTTGAAAAATAACTACAGATCTGACATTTAATCCATCACCCAGACCTTATTTGGGAGTTTCGGACTGCAGACTATTTACTCTGTGTTAGGAATTCCCTGTTGCTAGGTTTCTCAACAGGTTGGATCTCATAGGCCATTCATCACAACCATAAATATAAGGCATCAACTTTTTTAGCACTTTGTGATTCTGACTAAAGGCGATGCTAAACCATCATTTAGAACAAATAATCTCATTTTATTGTTTTGGACGTATGGGTTTGGATTTGATAGAAACCTGGAATACACTTTGGATATATTACCGTGTCATTCCAATCATTAAGAGTGGTGGAGGTGGTAGCCTTGAAAGGTCTAATTTTCAAAAAGACTTAGATTATTAAGTTTCTTGTGTTGTGATTTATCTGTTGTTATTTTTTATCTGACGTGTTTTTATTCATATATTTCGGGAGTGTTTAACTAATTATACTACTTTCTAAATTATGTAAGCAGCCTTTAGACTATTCTCTATTTAAAAAGCGTTGTATTGTCATTTTGTAAGAATGCACATACAGAGATAGACTTGTGTAAAAGATGAATTCATAATTGCAAATTTAGCATTCCACAAATAATGAGCCTTCCAGTGGCACAGCGGTATGTCTGCGGGCTTACAACGCTAGAAACCGGGTTTCGATACCCGTGGTGGGCAGAGCACAGATAGCCCTTGTGTAGCTTTGTGCATAATTAAGAAAAAGAACAAAAACAAATAACAAACAAAAATATACAGCATTCTTTGTCTATAAAACTATCGTGAAAACCTAAACATACAATATTTTTAAACTGAACATTTAAATGATATAAAAATGGCTACATACTGAACTAAATGAATAACAGTAAAACTATAATATTCGAGCTAATTCAGCAATATTCAACGGAAAAGCTATTTACAACGGACTGTACCTTAATAACCAAGTTAAAGCGTATTTATTTACAAATAGTATGTAAGACACGCTTGACTTTCAGAAACAAATCTTTATATTTTCAGAACTTATATTTGGAATCTTCCCGATAAAAAGAAATTTATGGACATTCAATAACAATAAAAAATTTTTACACGCATTCGAAAAGTTTTAGATATTTCTTTATTAAATAAAGTTAATAAAACTTTAAAATATTTTAAATGCTAATCAAATGCATAGATAATGTGTTTAACATAATTTATACAAACTCCCCTACTCTCTATAAAAGGTAATTTCGAAAAGAGAGTAAACTACAATTCATAAAAACACTGGTAGTTGAGTTGCATTGCTCAAAAGAGTTAGAAGTGGGAATTCTTCAGTAGCATAAATATTTATTGAATGCAAATAATTAATATAATCTGTCCAAGTGCATAGCTGCTACTTAAATACTGAAAGTTTACGTAAGGTTATTTATGTATTGTTATCTTCTACCGCAGTGTGTATTTTCTTTTACTAAAGCCAGTGATTAAGATATATACTATAGGATAATTTTTCGTAGTATCTGTTAGCTAATGATAAATCTAAGTCTCAACATTACAACATCGGTAATAAGACATATTCAAGGAAAGTATGGAAATATGGGTTTTCTTGAAGCTGAAAGTTGTCTAGCATATTTCGGATTGAACTGTAAGAATAATTTGTTTCTACTTCTTGAAAAAAAATAAGTTGGTTTCAGTTGACCAAACTTACAAAGACTCTGCTTTGGCTAACTGGAAGTTAGAGCGAGCGTGGTCAGGATGCTGGACTATAGACCTGGGGGTCCTGAGTTCGTGTCCCGTTATTGAAAAAACTCTCCTTAGGGTCCGTAGGTCGTTACGATGAAATCTCAGTTTCGGTCAAACAAGAGTAGTCTAATAGTATATGTTGGGTGTTGTTGACTAGCTGACTTCCCTCTAGCGTATTAGTTCAAAATTAAGGACTGTAAATGCAGATATCCCTTGTGTAACTTTGATCGAACCAAACTATACCAAAATCTCACTATTCGATTAGAGTAATCCAAGAGTTGGCGGTGAGTGCTGTTTTCTAACTGCCTTCCCTCTAGTCTATCAGTTCGATATGAGTGACGGCTAACGCACATAGCCCTCGTATTCAACTTTGGGTGAATGTCCAAAAACATATTGGAGTGCTCAAAACAAAACAAAAAATACACGAGAAAAATAGCAGTATTCAAATAATTGTGGATTCTTTAAGTGTCTTGTTACAGTTTTGTTTGTCACATGAAATTTCAAAACTCATCATGACATATGACAGATAAGTTATTCTTTTATCTGAAAGGTTCGATTTTATCACTAGACCTCTTCTTTTCTACAAACGCCGTATGGGACATACAAAAATATAAAACAAATGATAAATAAATCAGAATAATTACATTAAATTTAATACCTGATAGACAAATCGTAAAACTACAGCTACTCGATACTAGAAAGGCCAAAAGCAAACTTTATTTTTTTACTTTACCTTCTCTGCTATTATTCAGCTACCTTCTTTTGACCTATGTTCCTTATTATCCCCATTTTTGAGTAAATGTTATGATTCAAATTTCATAGTTTTATACTAAACTTCTTACACTATGTTAAAACACCTATTGAAGGGCGAGTTGGATTGTTCGTTATATAATAAACTCCTTTCAATTTAAAATGATGAAGTTGTTTTTTTAATTTTATGTCCCTCTTTTTTTTCTTATCGGAAATGCCCCCCAGTGGCACAGCGGTATGTCTGCGGACTTACAACGCTAGAATCCTTGTTTCGATACCTGTAGTGAGCAGAGCACAGATAGCCCATTGTGTAGCTTTGTGCTTAATTTCAAACAAACAAACTTATCGGAAATACCATTTTTCTTATTATACATGTTCTTCACTTTCTTTCTTTCTAATCACATACACTTCACTAAAGTAGTTTTCAAAGACGTTCTTTTATATAAGGTATTTTTGGTCATTGATGAAAGAAGACTTTATCAAATGAGTACGTAGTTCTCTGTCTTCAATATATTATGAGGTTAACAGTATCTTGTTTTAAAATTAAGATTAATCAATTGGTTTGGTTTGTTATGAATTTCGCGCAAAGCTACACGAGGGCTATCTGCGCTAGCCGTCCCTAATTTAGCAGCGTAAGACTAGAGGGAAGGCAGCTAGTCATCAACATCCACCGCCAACTCTTGGGCTACTCTTTTACCAACGAATCGTGGGATTAACCGTTACGTTATAACGCCCCCACGGCTGAAAGGGCGAGCACGTTTGGTGGGATTCGAACCTGCGACTCGCAGATTGTGAGCCGAGCGCCCTAACCACCTGGCCATGCCGGGCTTAGATTAGTCAAAACATTCTAATTAATAAAAGCATAAAAAATGTTCCCAAAAGCTTGGTTTAAAACAAGATGCTTCTAAGTTTTTAATTTAATTATCCACTTCAGACATTCAGTTTGGGTGAATTCATATGCAGAGTTTAACTAGTTGTTATCCAAACTTTATTAATGGATTAACAATAATGAAAACATGCCCTAGATTACAATCGAACACTAATGTAACACAAATTAAACACACATCAAAAATTAACACTGTTGCCGAATTCGAATAGCAAACAAAACAGAAGTGAGGAACACAGCAGTTTATCGAATAAAGTTCATCTTGTTTTCTCATTGGTTGAAACATACATAACTAATATTTTTGACAGAAATTCATTTGATAAGCAAGAAAGTTGCCAATCTAAAACTACAACAAAAAAGGAATTCAATTTAGATAAATCGAGCATCTGAATAAGATAGTATGAAACCGTGTTTTAACTGTTCATAAAATGACAGGTATATTCATTTTAATCTTCGCTAAAAATCCATTTTTTTCTAAATGTTTTCATCGGTAATCATGGATATCTGAGGACATTGCTGACGTCAATTTGGCGGAATTTGGTCTCATTTACTGTGTTAAAAGCACGAGCTTATTGTTAAATATTACACGACTTCCTATTTTTTATTACGATAGTCTATACAACTGTTGTTGAAACTGTTGACGTAAGAGACAGATGTTCCCATGGCAACTGTTACTCTTAGATTTTTTTTTACACACTGTGAAACAACAATCGTCACGGTCGTGGTAACCTTTTTTTCTTTTTTTTTTGTAAAAAGTTGCTCCAGATAACAAATATGCATGATCTTCTGACACAGTGATGTTTTCTCTTACGATACGATAAAGGCCAATAAAAGTAATACTAATGAAATCAATACTATGTTACAAGTGAAACGATAAAAATGGAAATATGATTTTATCACAAAAATAAAAATATAAAACAACGCTTAATTTCTAGGGCAAAACAAAGTACCGGGTTTCTATTAACAGGTGGGGCTGAAATAGTAACTAGTTGATTACGTTGTCAAATATAAATTAACAATACAATCAAGGCTTATAACGCTAAAAACAGGATTTCGATACCCGTGGTGGGCACAACACAGATTACCCATTATGTAGCTTTGTTCTTAATAACAAAGAAACAAAATATCTGCCTTTAAATGGCTGGAGACGGCTTGAATGGGCAATGAAGAAAAACTTTAATATAATGACAAAACCTTGTCGAAACGTTGTACATTTGCTGTTATGTTAAACTTATATTAAAGTTTTTTTCATTACCCATTCAAGCCGTCTCCAGCCATTATTAGTCTCAAAGTGGGTTCCTCTTCATCGAATCTGTCTTTAAATTAAAACAAAATCTCAAAAAGGTTATGGATCTCAGATTTTGAACTTATAAGCTAAATGGAAAAAAGCTTGTGAAAAGCATCCACCGCCAACTCTGGGAATGTTCCAGTCCAATAGAACAAAGGGGTTTGGCCCAATACTTTCATAGTGCACCCACGACCCTAAAGCGCGAGCGCCATTTTGCGATAATGGGTCACGAACTTAGGATCATTCCCCTATAATGTTTTTCTAATATAACGTAGAACAACGAATACTGTCTACAGATTTACGAAAAAAAAAGTAAAGCGTTACATTAATGTACTTCTTTTTCTGTACAGACAGTGAATCGTATAATTTATAACTCAGGAATATTTAGTTTATTTAGAATTCTCGGTAAAAAATGTATATATTACTTGGTTTCATTCCATTAAAGTCTGTTTAGCTGAACAACGAATACGAATTTTATGGTGAACAGCACAAAATATTTCGTGTTTATATTTTTTCTTTCTTCAAGTTGAATTCAGGTGTATTTTTTTTCTTTTTACTGTTCACATTCAGTTCAGTGATAGACTGTCAGTGAATTACTTTCAGCTTAACAGGTTTTGACGTGTATGAAAGACCAAAAATTAAAGTTTTACCAATGTACGTCTTCTTTCGGTTTCCCTCTAAGAAAGAAAATAGAACATGTCACGCGCAATGTTACTATGGATATTTTACAAGTATTGAAGAAATTTATCACATTAGACTACTAACTGATCGTTGTTTTTTCATGTTATTAAGCAATACTTTGATTAGTCTCGTTAAATCATTTATTACGTACATTTTAGTCACATCGCAAAACGGGATTTGATAGTTTTAGACCTTCTGTTACCTACAGTATCTATCTACTAACAGCGATTTGATAGTTTTAGACCTTCTGTTACCTACAGTATCTATCTACTAACAGGGATTTGATAGTTTTAGACCTTCTGTTACATACAGTATCTATCTACTAACAGGGATTTGATAGTTTTAGACCTTCTGTTACCTACAGTATCTATCTACTAACAACGTCTAATCTTTATCGTACTGTAGTAATAGCTTATCATAATCTACACTTGATGTTCCCTTGTTGTAAATGTCTTCCCGAACTGGGCCGGTTGCGGCGTAATTGTTAGCATGCCAGACTTTGGATCCGAGGTTGATGGTTCGCGTCCCGCTGTTGCAAAAAATCATGCTCTGCACTTTGGTGCTGCGAATTATTTATAAGAGTAACGGTCTAATCTCACTATTCGCTAAAAGTAGCCCAAGAGTTGGCAGTGGACTCTGTTAACTATCTGCCTTTCCCCTTGTTTATCAGTTCAAAACAAAGAACTTCTAGCGTAGATAAACATTATATTGCTTAGCGCGAATATCGCAAACAACATCTTCTCGAATCCATTGGATATTAAAGAAATCACTTTCCCAAATACATTAAACTAAAATGTGAAGTGCAGTCGTTACTTCCTTTACCAAAGTAACTATATATATAACTCTAAACTATCGGGATTTCTTAAAATCCGTGATTGATTTAACTATATATATATAATGGCTCTTATGCAGAAGCAGACAGCCGTTAAAGTTGAATATTATCAATGTGATTTCTTTTTTTTAAGCTCGCTTAAGTGTAATGACAAATATAAAAACAATTTTGTTAAACTAAAAAAAAATCTCGGATTTGGATTTATTTCAAACTTAATAAGTGTCGAACTAAAAGACGAAATCACTGAAAATGAAGGAAATAGAACGAAAAATTAATGACTATAAAGTATCAACGTTCAATTCTTTAAACTTTTCCGAAATTTCCTTGGGCGTTATAATATTGGGCGTTCCCTATCTAAAAATCCCCCAATATCAATGATTTCCATGGAAAGCTGCTTAAAGTTTTGTTCAAAAGCTATGCCAATCATAACGCGCGTTTAACTTTTATTTAAATAGCCGCACCAATTATAAGCATCGTTTAATAATACAAATGAAGACCGTTGACAAAACACAAGACATTTTTATTTACAAGGTTCGAACGTTTCGGAATTATTTTTTTATTATTAGGCTTCGTTTTCCCCATCATAACTCCATAGGCATCATTTAATGTTTATAAAGCATTACAACTGCAATCACCAATTACAAGCATCGTTTGACGTTTAGTTAAATAGCCGCACCAATTACATACCGCAAGGTAACGTTTGTTAAATAGCCGTACCAATTACAAGCCACATCTGATTTTTGTTAAATTTCCATACCAACCACAAGCATCGTTTTAGGTTTTAACTGTGTCAATAACAAATCGTGCTTAAGACAACAATTAAAATAAATGATTCAAGATCTGTGTGTCTATATTTATATATGACGACTTATAAGACGAAATAGGGTTCAATGTACTAAAACTATTAATTGAAATGCTTTTGTGTTTTATTTATTTTATTATTCATAACATTTTCTTCCACAAAGATACGTTGGTGTGTAATCGACCTTATTAAGGCCTCTAAACATCTGCCCCCTAGTGGCACAGCGGTATGTCTGCGGACTTACAACGGTAGAAACCGGGTTTCGATACCCGTGGTGGGCAGAGCACAGACAGCTCATTGTGTAGCTTTGTGCTTAACTTCAAACAAACAAAAACCTAAACATCTCTAGAACCTTATTCGACTTTGCTAGTCACAGCGGACAATCTTACTCATTCGAGAAAAACCAGGCAATGTGGGAACAATAAAACACATACACAAGTAACTAACTTAATAACAAGTAGGTCTGGTTAGGGCACTCGACTCACAATCTGCCACTCGCGAGCTCAAATCCTAGCACTGAACGTGCTCGCCCTTTCAGCCATTTCCACTTTATGTTGGTAGTCCAACAGTTGGCGGTAGGTGGTATTGATTAGCTGCCTTCCCTCTATTATAATTAAAGACGGCTAGAGCAGATAGCCCTTGAATCAATTTGCCTGAAATTCAATAAACAAACAAACAATAATCTCACATAGTTGTCACAATATAAACTCGTCAGTAAGTAAACGACTTAAGTCACGGCCAGTTTTCATCCACACTACTGTATCATTCAGAAACCTTTTGCATACAGCAGTAAGGCTTAGTTGTCTATATTTAATTACTGTGTGATACATAAACTTTTCTAAACCTTATCATTGGCAGTTTCGTCATCCATGTTTGCTATGTGGTTCTTATCAGGGTAATTCAAGGCGTTTTCCTAGGAAATTACACTTTGCTTAAAGAGTCCAAATTATAATTTGGTATACAAGAATTAAAGTAAATTGTCAACGAGAATGAACCAATTTGTGGAAGTTACGCCCTTACAGAGGTGATACCTGAATGGAACATCTCATAATTGCAAAACCATGTTCATATACCGAGAACAAGAATGGAACAAATGAACAAATAAACCATTATATTGGTACACGTCCTACAGTATGGATGCGTTTCTACGGAAATTATTTTGATAAAAACTAAAAATTAACGTTAGGTGGCATAAAGAAAAATATTATCAAATTGCTAGTTGTGGAATACAAATAGAAACAGGAAACGTGACAGTTTCAAAACTTTGCGCAATCATGGACAGAGACACCATAGGTGATCACTGAAAAACAGATAAAGGCGGTATGCACAACCCTTGGTAACAGCCTCTGAGAACGTTTTGTCTGGAAACATAGGAAAGGAGGAGGAGGGAGCAGGGCTATAGCAATAGGAGGTGGAAGGGGCGAATATGCCCAAGTTCACCGAGGCATGCTCCTGGCATAGACATAAATAAATAAATAGATGAGAGAAGCATTAGAATATTAGCTACTTCTTATAAGGAGGGCCCCTAATACCTCTCTGTTTCCGAGCCTCAAGATTTTTTGCTTCGGAGTTGAACAAGTAGCTGAAAAAAATTTAACAGAAGAGGTCATCCGTAGGGTGTATACGCAACAGGTGTCTGAATGTTTGCCCGAAACATTGCCTTACTTTTTTTATTGTAATTGGCAGCGGTCCAGCCATGCAGTTGAGTGACTAGTATTTGTACTAGGCACTCAAGTAGGTGTGAGCACACAAATGGGTGCTCAGTTACTATATAAAAATCTTTACGTTGTTCAGAATGTAACACGTAAATCTCTTTATTTACTCAGAGTGTAACACGTAAATCTCTTAATTAATGTAACATTTAAATCTCTTAATTTACTGAGAACGTAACATATAATTCTCTTTATTTACTCAGAATGTAACATGTAAATGTCTTTACGTTGCTCAGAATATAACATGTAAATCTCTATACATTGCTCAGAATGTAACACGTAAATCTCTTTATGTTGTTCAGAATATAACACGAAAATCTTGTTGACACAATAAAATATTAATTTTTTCTTAAAGTTTTTGAACTTCAAGTATTGATAGAAGAGACAAGGTAAAAAGTGGAATTTCTAATGATACTTGTCTGAAATTTTAATCACGAAAAAGTTAAATAAAAATGGCAAAAGCTTATAGTTTGATTTCAAACGTAATAATTTTTTTCAATATTCTAAAGCTCTTTCTCCTTTAATGTGAATATATCGGATTCTTCGAAACGACGTATTTTGCGTCAAACCTGTAAATTATTATATGAAAGATAAAACATGAATAATGTTTTGCGTTTCGCTGCGGCGGTTTGAGACCTTTCACCGACTTTCAGTTATTGAGCTGAAACTCCGGTTAAAGCGGAAACTAATGTGGAAGACCATCTAGAAAATAAACGTCTTCCGGTCTGCTCATACCTGCACTGCATTTCACGCTTATGTAATCTCTGTTATCTATATGTTCACAGAAATACGTTATTATATAGACTCAAAACCATTGTACGTTTTTGTTCTTGAAATAGTTTGTATCCAACAGAAAGTATATAAACAGACGAGGCATGTGTTTTGGAAATACTGACCGACTTCTTCCAGTGTATCGAGTAACAAGACAACAGCTTGTCTCTCCAGCGTATTTGAACCGTCAAGACTTAGCCTATACCAAATTTCTGAGCTTGTGAACCATGTAAGTTCGTTGTATATTATGTCTTGTTGTTAACATTCGCCCAGGTTTGTTAAAAGCAGCCTCTCTAAGTCTACACCTAAGTTTGTCTTAAATCTTACACTGTTGGTATTTCGATTAGATTTTTTTTTCAAAGATTGAACGATTGAGTTTTCTGAAATGTAAGTCAATAAATCACTTAAAGTAACATGTTTTTGACGAGTACACGTCTCAGGAGCTATTCCGATAATAAACAGCCAGGTCTGTTATAATTCGAAAAATTCCCTATTTTCCAGCAATTGGCCTACTTATGAACATCTGTTTGTGTTATGTTGGTTACAGTATCATGAAGAACCACTTTGAAATACCGTAAAATAGAGTAGCTTATAGACAGCAATAAAGTACTATTTTAGACTAGAAATGTATTAGAACTTGTAAGAAAACAGTGTAAAGATATCTTTATTGAAAAGTCAGATAAGCCAAAATAAAATACACAAATAACCTTCAAAATCACACTTATAGAAGGCTTAATTGTCCAGGCAGCATCGATGAATGGGAGGGTGAGGGGGGCACTACTCGATTCACTGCTAAGGGCTTGTTGTTGTTTTTTCAGATTTTAGCACAAATCTACATAAAGGTCTATCTGATAGACCGGAGGGAAGGTGGTTAGTCAAGAATAGTACCCACGACCCCCCAAAATAACAACAGGGCGCAAATTATGAATCTTTGGCATCACAGTCCGGGCACACTAATTTAGGCCACGCCCCCCTCTCTAAATGTAGCACAAGTCAGGTGACACTCCGTGTGAATATACTCCACGTTCATATTGATTCTGACTGTTACATTAATCCGACCAATAGTACAGTGCTTTCCATGTAGTTTTCCACGGTCAACTAGTCTAACAAGTCACATCCCATGCATTGTTTGCAACCACAGATTTCAGCGTAAATATTGCTGGGAAGGAAAACAAAAGGGTTAGAGAAGGAAGTGGATGATAAACTAAAGGAGTTTTTAGTTATCTGTGATTTCTTGACATGCATGTGTATAGGATAGTCTGTGAGGTAAATAGGGAGAAAATAATTAGATTATGCTAGCCAGGGGCACAGGTGAGGGATATAATTGACAGAGCAAAATATATAATAAAGGGAGCTAGCAGAGATGCAGTTTCTGTAGTGCATGTATGAGCTAATGATGTAAGGAAAGGTAGGTCAGGGGAGCTAATTAATACGAGGGGTTGATAAAGGCATTTATAGAAAAGGGCCATAATTTAATTGTGTGAGGGATACTGATGAGAATAATTGTGGTGATGAATTCATACGTAGGTTACTAGGGCTAAACGCTGGGCTTAGGTTAATATGTAAGGAGAAACAGATTGGCTGGTTCGACTTGTGAAATCTGTTTGATGGGAGCTGCTTCACATGGATGGTTTACATTTAAGTCGGGTAGTAGCTGATTTCTTTGCAAGGGCTGTTAATTCAGCAGTAAGGAAAGCTTTAAAGTAGGACTAGACAGCGGTGAGGGACAGGATAAACTAAATGCAAAAAAATAAGATGTAGAGAAAGTTTGGCAAAGGAAATGAGTATCGAAGTAGTTCTGAGGATAGGCTTAATTGTTACTATTGTAATGCTAGAAGTATAAGAAATAAAATAGATGACTAGAGGGCGCTGATAGGAAGGGAGAATTTTGATATAATGGAAATAACTGAAACATGGTTAAATGTACATGATTTTGATGACAGATATTTCTTTGAAATACAGGGTTATCGGTTATTTAATAGGGATTGAGTGCTAAAGGGGGGGGGACTAGCTTTATATGTAAAATGTGAGTTACATCCTATTGAAGTTCAAGATATCAAAGATAAATGCAAGGAGATTGAATCCATTTGGATTATATTAGTAGATATAAAAGGAAAAGAGTTTTAGTGGGAATTTGTTACAGACCATTGGATGATACTGATGAAATTAGAGAGAAACTTTACAGTGATATTAAGATTTCAGCTGTTAATGAGGTCATAATTATAGGTGAATATAATTTCAGGCATATAGATTTGGAAATGCTACAGTCAAACCATGAGGGAGAAAGGTTTTTCGAAACTGTTTAAAATGGTTTTCTTCACAGAAAATTAGGATATCAAAAAGGATGTATGAAAAAAACATTGGTTGAAAATGTAAATATTAACAGTAAGGATTTCTTTAAATACATTAAGGGTAAACAAAATGTTAAGATGGGAGTAGGATCCTTGAGAGATGATGAAGAAAGGCTTGTTTCTGATGATTATGAGATGGCTGAGTTATCAAATTACCTTTTTTTCAGTTTTTACTAATGAAGATTTAAGCAATATTTCTTATCTTGAACAGTTGGTAGATGGAAACAAGATCGACCTGGATACTGTCACAAGTTGGGCACTTTGCTCTTTTTGATTTACATCAGTGACATAGATGAGGGAATGGTTAATAAATTACTTAAATTTGCTTATAATATTAAGATCCTGGGTGTTGCTAACTGTGGAGAGGCTGCTTCTGCTTTACAAAATTATTTAAATCATTTAGTGAGTTGAGCAAATAAATGGCAGATAGGTTTTAATTATAATAGATGCAAAATAATGTATGTAGGTTATCATAATTTGAATTATAACTATAATTTGGGTAGAAATAACCTTAACAGTGCCATGAAAGAAAGGGGTCTTGTTGTAATGGTTGATCCGTCTTTTAAGCCATCCAAGCAATGTGCTGTTGCTAGTGGTAGGACAAATGGGATTTTAGGTTTTATCTACAAAAAACATTGAGTATAAATCTAAAGAGGTTATAATTTCATTGTATAGATCACTGATTAGACCACATTTGGAGTATTTTGTTCAGTCTTGGGCTTCTTATCTTAGGAGGGACATTGAATTGTTGAGGGTTCAGAAGAGGGCTACTAGAATAAAGCCTGGAATGGAAGGGTTGTCATATAAGGAAAGGTTAAAATCTCTGAAATCGTTTTCTCTTGAAAAAGTACGAGTTAGACGAGATCTGATTGAAGTGTTTAAGATTGTAAAGGGACTAATAGTGTTGATGCATCATTTTATAATTATCATTTATAATTATCAAATAACACTCACGCTCCTTCTCGTGGGATCAAAGGTCCCTTCATGCTTCACAGAGGCCTCAATGTACCAATCAAGCTCCTTTGTTATCTCAATTACTTCTACGACTACCTCAAGAGGGTTCTGTTCCCGAAAATAAAACCATTAGGGCAAACGGCTGTGTGTCACGTTCGATCCTACTAGCTTGTGAGTAGGGGTATAAATACAGTTTCAAACTTAATGTCCTTTGGATTTCAAGGTGTCCAGAAATACAAAATCCGATACCAGTTTCGAGTTTAGCAACCCTGAAAACCTATTTCTAAGCCCCAATCATGGTTGGGTGACCTTCCAGGTACATTTTAACCCCTCCTCCCTGGTAGGGTGAGAGTAACACAAGAGTGGGCACTATTAACTAATTCCCTCTAATCCATCAGTCGAAAATTCAGGATGGCTAGTGTAGCTTTGCGTGAATGTCTACAAACAAACCTAAGCCTACCATACATCTCAAATAAGTAAAACCTCTAACAAATATTTAAGTACTTTTGTCACATACGTTAGGATTAATAATTTACATCGTTCATTATGATAAAGTCCATAAATTCCAATTCTGATACACCGTTAAACTCTTTATTGGAATATTTGCTGATGCCTTATTTGATTTGGTAGTATATCATTTGGCCAAGAAAAATTATTTTGGTGTAAAATAACAGTGGAAAGGGTAGATACAGAAGGCTGAGTACTTTATATTAAAACGAATTTGAATATTCAAATCAGCAACTTATATTAAAACCACAACCAATATAAAGTCGTGGTGGATGGATGTAATGTATCACAACTACATTATGATAATGTTTGGTGTTACTTGGTTAGTGAGATGCCACCTAAAATTGATCGCTTTTGGGAAGAGTATGTAACAAACCTTACTGACGGATTATATTCATACACTTAGGTCATAAAGATGTGTTCAGATAGGGGATTTAGCATTGTCAATACAGAGATATCCCTTGCACTTAATAGTACTGGAAATCAAATAATTATAAACAAACGTGAGATATCACGACCATTTAGAAAAAGACCTGCAACAAATTGTACCCAAAGCGTGGTAAGCAAAATATGGCGTCTTGTAACAGGTAAGAATCCCCAAACAAAATAGTCAGTGGATAGAGTAGTCCACGTGTCCCAGACAACAGTAGGCAACAAAATAATCAAGAAGAATCTCTGGAAAAGTGGCACAAGCTGCTTCCATAGCATATCAATTCAACCTCCACACACCTCAAGCAGCTGGAAAATGGAACAGTACTCACGGTTTTCCGTTCGAAAAATAACGGTCGACAAACAGAGGTCCTACGGAAACCATCGTCCTCGTATACGGTTTTATAGAAAGATAATAGGGAGGAGTGGTTTGATTTGGACATGACAGCCTTATGATGAAGCATTTTACAATAGGAATGTGATTATTGTCAAGGTGCGCGGTCGTCAGATAAACCATGACTTGACATGGTGATATGGTGAGTTACAAAGTCGTTTTGATATAACGCATTCAACCTCTGTATATACTTTATCTTTCAAGGTGAACATCTACTGCGTTTTATCTGATGAATCATAAAATGTTTTTAGTAAAATATATTTCAATGATTTTAACTTTAACAGTTTTCGATAAGACAGTTTAACTTTAACAGTTTTCAATAAGACAGTTTAACTTTAACAGTTTT
>NW_013666110.1:267750-271384 GCF_000517525.1 Limulus polyphemus | reverse complement strand
TAGGGACGGCTAGCGCAGATAGCCCTCGTGTAGCTTTGCGCGAAATTCAAAAACAAGACAAACAATAATTTTCGAGTATCTGTGCGTACCCATACCTAATTTTAAACTAATAGACTAGAGGGAAAGCAGCTAACCAACAACACCCACCGTCAATTTTTAGATTTCTATTCTTTAATTAAATAGTGGGTCTTGAACTCCACTGATGTAGCGCACCCACAACCATAAAGTGGACGCTAACCATGAACCATGACTTTCACAGACCAGTCCATGCCCCACCCGTTTAAGATTAGATTGAAATTGTTCTATAATATGAAGCTACTACCTCTTCATTAAGATGAAATATTTATACATAAATTATTGGAGCCAATTTTATCTCTCAAGGTTTGGAAATGCACTAAAGATAAATTACTGTTGAAAAAATGATATTGACCAATAAAAACAAGTATGAAACAGGTTCGATTTTCTGCTTCTTCACTTATTGTTTTCTGTACACAATTTATTTAGATATTACATTCAAAATTATCACTGTTAGAATAAAGCTGTTTCAAACCTAAATAGGTTTTTAGAGTAAACGCATGTTTTATTATAAATAAGTCTTCTTATTTTCACCTATTTTGAAATTTATATTTTAGGATCTGGATACGAGTTGCAATTTCTGATTATCTTTGGACTATCATTTAGTTCAGCCTTTTTCGGTGTGAGTATTCCCTTCATTTTATTGTACAGTTTCGTATAATGTGTTGGTCAAAAGATTACAAAAATAATTTACTTACTCGTCACCATATTATCTCAACTTACGAAAAATGTACTCTATATATATCCTAAACTAAACACACGAGAACATGTACTCTATAGACATATCCTAAACTAAACACACGAGAACATGTACTTCATAGATACCTTAAACTGGACACACAAGAACATGTACTCTATATATATCCTAAACTGGACACAAAAGAACATGTACTTCATAGATACCCTAAATTGGACACACAAGAACATGTACCCTATAGACATATCCTAAACTGGACACACGAGAACATGTACTTTATAGATATTCTAAACTGAACACCAAGAACATGTACTTTATAGATATCCTAAACTGGACACACTGGAAAACTAGATCAATTAAACTTTAATCTAAAATGGCGGCTTCTATAGTCGAGTTGAATGTCGTCTGGACTTGATCTTTTCATAGGACTTATGAGCAATCACATCAGTTACGTACTCAACTACTCTAGTCTTGGTTTTGATCACAAAACTTATAATTAAAGATATTTTGTGAGAATTTATCGAATAATGAAAGAAGTCTTCTTCAATCTCTGTCCATCAGATATACTTAAATCTAGGCCTTTCGTCCCCACCGCTTCAAGTTCTTACTCATAAATCCTGACTAAAATAGCTAGTACGAAAAAAACAAAGAACCATCACCCAAAAGATGATATTACTTCTATAATAAGTCAGGCTTTCATGTTGGTAGTAGCACATTGTACATAAATCCAAGGCTGTACCTGGCATGAGTTGTTCGCTGTTACTAACCTAATTCCAACCCACGAAATTCATTAACTGGTTATAGAGTACGCAGATATTATGTTGTCCCACACAAAAACTCAAGTCATGTGGTTTTGTTTGTGCAAGTATCTGGTTAATGAAGCTTAGGAAGTATCGTGGCCTCAAGTCTATATACTAATATAACATTAGTCAGAATGTTATGTTAGTATATAGACTTGAGGCAATGATACTTCCTAAGCTTGAATAACAACATACTTGCACAAACAAAACCACACTTGATTGCTTTAATGTCATGTGATGTTAGTTTATAAACTTGGAGCCACGATACTAGTCAGACATTAAAGTAATCAATCACTGTGCCCCATATCATATAGTAACATCACGTGGCTTAATAAGAGTAAAAAGGTTTAGTTTAAATGTCAGAAAGAAAAATTAGATTCTCATTAATGTTTTTTTTTAAAGACTCACAGTAATAATGGTGTTTTTCGTTTATTAAATCTTATTTCTGGCTACTTGTTAATCAAGCTAGATCATAAGAACATAGTTAGTACTTCTTTTAGTATGAACTTTGAATTATGACACATAGCCTGCGTAATGTATCAGCTAATTCTAAGTGGCTAATAGAACTTGCACTAGCTTTGCAATGGTAGTGGCGCATTTGTATACGTGGGCAATAATTTAGTATTTGATGGCACATTTCAGGCCATAGTTAAAAACTTGAGCGAAGTACATTAATGCGTTAGATAGGAAGGTCTGAAATTCAAGCCAGAGAAATGTTTTCTCATCTAAACACGTGATATTTCTTGGATGCAGAGGGGGTTAGAGACTGGGAGTATACAAATCCTTCTAGAATAAAAACAGTTTAGATTGTCTCAAACCTACAATTAAGAAGGAATCTCAAGTGTTCTCGTCTTTGTGTCATAAGCCCTTTCTGGCCAGCTTTTCTGCCTTATCTAAGGTTAAATACTATTTTAGATTGACTGTAAAGTCATACATAGTCATTCACATATGTTTGGGTTGATGCACCAGTGTTAACTTATCCAAAATAAGGTGTTCCATTCATCGTGAATACGGGTTCAACTGACAGTGGAATCAGATCATTGTTGTTGCAAGTGAACGTCGATGGCTAATATCTGTAAATACCGTTACTGTCTGACAAGGAAAAATTGAATTACTTGTAGCTGTGCTATTTGACAATTACTTTGGCCAGTTGTTTCATAACTCATTAAAATACATATGCTTTGTGAGCTCATATCAAGCTGACTGGTATTATCAGCTGTCATGTGTAATAATGACATGTCGATGCTCAGAGGAGAACCTTTGCTCCTAGTAAATAGTAATTAACACCAAAACAGATTTTCAAGAGTGTCTACAAGAATATGTGGAGTGGCTGAGATCCACATTAGTTTATTAGCATCAACATCAGTTCAGATTAGGAGACAGAGTGTAGTCCTGGTATATTTGTCACTGAAGAGTTTTTCAAACACTGATTTGACCATGAAGCGAAGAGTGAGCGAAGTGAAGTTGCAGACAAAGATTAGAGCACCATCGAATACTACTCCAATCAGCACAGGGAGAATAAAACAGCACTGGACCTACACAGGCTGTCTGCAATGAGCCAGAGGAAAAGTAATTGCTACCTAAATAATATGTTTGTGTTTGTTCATGTGCACAATGGCGACAAATCACTACACTTGTCCTTCTACATACTAGATCCACAAGCCTCTTGTTGTTGCAGTGAACAAATTTTACTATGCCATTCATTGAAAAATTTTATATTTGTGTTCCTTACAAACTGTGGTGCCCGGCATGGCCAGGTGGTTAGGGCACTCGATTCGTAATCTGCGGGTCGCGGATTTGAATCCCCGTCCCACCAAACATGCTCGCTCTTTCAGCCGTAGGGGGCGTTATAATGTGACGGTCAATCCCACTATTCGTTGGTAAAAGATTAGCCCAAGAGTTGGCGGTGGGTGGTGATGACTAGCTGCCTTCCCTCTAGTCTTACACTGCTAAATTAGGGACGGCTAGCGCAGATAGCCCTCGTGTAGCTTTGCGCGAAATTCAAAACAAACAAACAATACAAACTATGATGAATCTTATTCAAGTGTACTGTCTTGCTTCT
>NW_013666110.1:263976-266805 GCF_000517525.1 Limulus polyphemus | reverse complement strand
AAAACAGAAATTTTGTACTTACCCTTGCATGGACCTAATGAGCTTCCATACCAGTTTTGGGGAAGATACATCCACACCCTGCAAAGTAGTTACATGGACAGACAAGAGACAGTACTATTATATTTATATAGATATCCGGGAGGTGTTTACTAACTTCTAACATAACTACTTCTAAGTAGTTATGGACAGACAAGAGACAATACTATTATATTTATATAGATATCCGGGAGGTGTTTACTAACTTCTAACATAACTACTTCTAAGTAGTTACATGGACAGACAAGAGACAGTACTATTATACTTATATAGACATATTCACGGTTTACGTGCGTTATTTACACAATGTCATTCATTTATCTGTCCGATCTGTTTTATTTAATAAAACTAGTGCTTTAATTATTGGGTCCAATGCTGCTGTTCATTCAATTTTTATTTTTAAAAAATACCAGTGAAGTGACTACTGACAGGTAAAATAAAAGAAACAAATTTCTGCCACATTGTATCCAAGCTTCCTTCTCGCACTGAAAGTGTTTAAAAACTGACAGGATAAATCAGTTGGGTGAACATGTATTAACCTCTTCCTCTTGGTACGGGAATTGTTGGCAACAGGTGAAAGTCAAAATGGCAAGTATTTTTGAACACAAACGATTTCATAATTCGTTTTTGGCAGTCTTGGAAATTAGTTGTTCCTAAACAACTTCATGCTTCTTCGTCATTGGCAATGTTTCAAACACAGAGTGGTTCATGCTTCTTCATCATTGGCAATGTTTCAAACACAGAGTGGTTCATGCTTCTTCATCATTGGCAATGTTTCAAACACATAGGGGTTCATGCTTCTTCATCATTGGCAATGTTTCTAACACATATGGGTTCATGCTTCTTCATCATTGGCAATGTTTCAACACAGAGGGTTCATGCTTCTTCATCATTGGCAATGTTTCAAACACATAGGGGTTCATGCTTCTTCATCATTGGCAATGTTTCAAACACATAGGGGGTTCATGCTTCTCCAGAATTGGAGTTATATTTACAGATTCATTCTCCATCAGAACTGGCGTTATATCTGGGAATTAGCCCTGTTTTTAACATAAATTGGTTCATACCTCATGATAATTGGCGTCGTACACTTGAAAATGAACGTGCTTTCACATTATTTGGATAAAATACATTTACATGACTTTATCATTTTGTTTTGTTAATATCTTTCTGATTGGTTGGACAATTTAAGATTATACTTTAGTGGTGTCATTTTTTAATGAATATTATTTTCCTGATTTATTAGACAAATTAAATTTCTATTTTAGTGATGGCATTTGTGCCATGTAACTGAAATAGCGAGAGTTTAGGGTTAAAGCCATTTGTAGCCTGTCTTACAACTGTTGCGAATAATATGAAAACAAACCTCTTGTACTATTTTAAAAGATAAAACGAAAAAGCTGTATAAAAATGATAGTTCACATATTTTGACGATGCGAACTAAAACACCACACAAATCTAGTTATTATTAAACAATTCACTATCACCTGTTAGTTATAAACACTGTTACAACCTCTGCTGTTTTAAATCATCCCGTCCGCCAACCTCTTTGCCTCATACTTTCTCTGGAATAACTGTTTTTTATTCATTTCTATCAGTACACGTTTTTACACAGAAATTGGATGGGAAGTTAAACCTTCACTTGGTTTTAAACTTGTTAATCGGCAGTAAGTTGTTTTGGTACTTCTCGAAGACTTGTATTTCAGTGTAAGCCTGTAGCCTACAGCATGCACGGCTCGGAATACCGTGAAATAAGGTTTGTTTCTTTTATATGTTATAATTGTTAGATAGTGTGACTCATTCGTAATTAAAGCTTTTTAATATTGCGAAATCCAGTTCACGTGACTATGAAACATTAGTTTACTCCGTCCTTCACATTTGCTACGAAGAAATAGTAAACGAAAAGAAAGAACACTGTTTCGACATTTCGATGATCGTACAGTTATCTTCCATCAGGGAAAACTACAGAATAATATTCGTAATGAAAATAAGGTTAGACTACAAATTATTCTACACTCCTCTTATCTATAGATTTCGTATGGCAGTATTCTAAATCACAGCAGTTTAAAGTTGTTAATTAGGTGCATTACAGCACAGGCTTTTCAACAGACTTACAATAAATGAGACACAGATCCTCACAATACGCAATACGTCGATGAATGAAAGGATTGTGAAGTGTAGCAGGAGATTCAGTGCACAGTATTAAAATAGACGAGTAGGGAGGTTCAATTGATCTCTGAAACAACCTTTAACGTAAGATGGCGCTTCTATACGTACAGAAATGTTGAATGCGCTTTTGAAATTAACCTGTTATTACTAAATACCTTTCATAAGTTGGCCAAAACTTTAAAGAGCGAGAGTATCAGGTGTTCAATTATTCAGCTTGAGTTGATGTTATCTAGCTTTCGTTATAGAACTTTTAAAAACTTCCAGACACATTAGATATAAATGGAAAATAAGAAATGTCCTCAAGCTATGATATATATACCATTTTTACCTTTTCAGAGCCAAAAATATATACTTTTAAACACGAACACGTGGTCACTTCTGTTTGATTTTTACAGATCTTTCAGACAGTGAATATTTGTTTGTTTGTTTGTAATTCAGCACAAAGCTACACAATGGGCTATCCGTGCTCTGCCCACTACGGGTATCGTCACTATAAGTATCGCTTTAATAAAGATAAATAAGAAAAGAAGTATTATCAACTGTAACATCAAATGTAAACGTTTATTGATATTACTTCTTTTCTATTGTTCTTTGAAAATGAGCTGAAAATTAGGGTTAAAACGT
>NW_013666110.1:262681-263663 GCF_000517525.1 Limulus polyphemus | reverse complement strand
TAAATATAATAGTATTGTCTCTTGTCTGTCCATAACTACTTAGAAGTAGTTATGTTAGAAGTTAGTAAACACCTCCCGGATATCTATATAAATATAATAGTACTGTCTCTTGTCTGTCCATGTAACTACTTCGCAGGGTGTGGATGTATCTTCCCCAAAACTGGTATGGAAGTTCGTTAGGTCCATGCAAGGGTACGTTGTTTTGCGGTTTTTATGGTTGTTTTTGCGTTTTTTACCACTACCTTACCCACTCTTGATGGACCTTCACCAGATTTGGCATGAATGTTGGTTGGGCCCATGGGGAGATACATGCAAACGTGCGGTTTCACATTTTGTGTTTTGCAGGTTTTATGGGAGTTTTTTTTACAATTATATATAAGGGAAGAAACGTTTCATGTCCTAAGTTAATCTTTCATTAATCACGAATTTACATAACTTCCGTCCAGGGGACGGGTACTCCAGCTAGTATACATAATAAATACGTATCAAATTGTCACTATGTGAACAACAGTAAAGGATTGTTGTTGTTTTCTAAGTGCAAAATTTACACATGGAGCTATTTCTACTCCACGGGGTATCAAACGACGGATTTTAGCATTGTAAGCCCGTAAACTTACCGTTTATCTACATGGGAGTAACAGTGAAGGAAATACAACTGTTGTTTATTGGACGGACTTTAGGGCAAGAAGGAAGAGTCATAGCTTACGTAGTTAATAAATAAACTAACATCTCTCGTTCACGTTAAATTCCACCGTGATTTGTGGGTTCACTGGTGACGGAAGCCTGTCGATAACACACAATATTTGTAACTATGCATATTTCATAAGATTTTTTTCAGTAGTTGATTCAAATTGTCTGTAGTTGCGATTAATGTTGTTTTGCTTGATCAAGGCAAACTGTACGGTCATTGAAATTTGAGAAATGTAGTTTTTACTGTTTTCAGAACTTAAAGAAGGAAATTTACTTACTGATATTGGTAACG
>NW_013666110.1:259263-261806 GCF_000517525.1 Limulus polyphemus | reverse complement strand
TAAGTCAGATAATAAAAAATTAGTAACATTATTAAAACAACAGTTCTAAGTCAGATAAAAAAAAATTTGTAACATTATTAAAACAACAGTTCTAAGTTTTATACAGTTCTAAGTCAGATAATAAAAATTAGTAACATTATTAAAACAACAGTTCTAAGTCAGATAATAGAAAATTAGTAACATTATTAAAACAACACTTCTAAGTATTATACAGTTCTAAGTCAGATAATAAAAAATTAGGAACATTATTAAAACAACAGTTCTAAGTATTATACAGTTCTAAGTCAGATAATAAAGAATTAGGAACATTATTAAAACAACTAGTTCTAAGTATTATACAGTTCTAAGTCAGATAATAAAAAATTAGTAACATTGTTAAAACAACACCTCTAAGTATTATACAGTTCTAAGTCAGATAATTGTAAATTAGAACTGTTGTTTTAATAATGTTCCTAATTTTTTATTATTTGATTTAGAACTGTATAATACTTAGAACTGTTGTTTTAATAATGTTCCTAATTTTTTATACTACAATATTAGTGTTTACCTAAACTAATTTGATTCCAATTTTGCAAGTTTATTTCATATACGGTGTGTATAATTTAAAGAAAAACAATAGTTGTTATCTGGAGTGAGAGTAATGAGAAAGACATATTCATCTGATTGTGCTATTTCAACTGATGATGATGACGTTCGAATAAAATACGGTTCAAATAATCAAGAACATGTCAACTTAGACAGGAAAGGTAAAACAGATACATAACGGCATTAAACTTATTTTAAGAAAATATCTAAATATTTGATATGAAAAATAATATGTACATTTTTTTTTTATTCTTGAAAAGCTTTTCCGGTTTTGCGTTAACTTCACACAAACTACTGGACTTGTGGTGAGTAAAAACTCCACTTTCTTTTTGATTTTACGTCGTAATGTTTGTAGTTCATAATTAATTATAAAAAAAAAATCTATTGTGATTTATTTCAAACGAGTCCCAAGTTTTGTTAGAACAATATGAAAAAGAATTCGAACAATCACTGTACTATGACCATTATAGTACATACGTTAAACAAATCCTGCAGTATGTTTTGTAAGGAAAGTTGCATGTAAAAATCTTATGAATTTTTAAACCTCTTTCATGTTACACACCAATAATTATAGAGGCTAGTGAATAATGTGTCGTTTAAGAATCTATTTAAGTTATAAGCCGCTAGATGGGGCTATATAAAACGTCATAAATACCCATTTCATTTTTAATATTCATTTAGTTTAATTAAGCAGGTCAAAATCACATTTAAACATAGTTGTGTTTTGTCCATATATACATAATAAAGGTGTGTGAATTTGGTTTCTCTTTGCAGACGCAGCAATGTACATTATGTAACAGACTGCTATTTAGTAACACGGTACGTACATAAGCTGCTTCAGTTATTAACCATTTTAAAGTAGACATACCTAAACGCCGTTTCTCGATTTATATTAACAAAATTATTGGTCTTTGAAACTAACTTATAATCTGATTTAAGCGTTATTGTTGTTTGTACATAAGTCTATAAACCATAAACTAACTTATAATCTGATGTAAGCATTATTGTTGTTTGTACGTAAGTCTATAAACCATAAACTAACTTATAATCTGATGTAAGCATTATTGTTGTTTGTACGTAAGTCTATAAACTATAAACTAACTTATAATCTGATGTAAGCGTTATTGTTGTTTGTACGTAAGTCTATAAACCATAAACTAACTTATAATCTGATGTAAGCATTATTGTTGTTTGTACGTAAGTCTATAAACCATAAAGTAACTTATAATCTGATGTAAGCATTATTGTTGTTTTTACGTAAGTCTATAAACCATTTCACCTGTTCTTACTATTATGCTAATCTTTATTAAGCTTTAATCCAGTGATGCAAATAATCCTCACTTTGTCTATCTGTATATCAGGGAATTGTTTTAGTGATAAAAATAAATCCATTCCCATCAAAATACAGCGCTGAATGACCAAAGTATAGTTAGTTTATCTTCTTACAAAATTGCTAAATAGTTATAGTCGACTCTTCATAAATAAATATACGTGACAAGCGCACTTGTCAGCTCTCCAGAAATAATTATACGTGATAGTCAGGGAAATTACAAATATGATCGGGACATTCCGGATAAAAAACACCAAATTTGCTTTAGTTCTTCCTTAACCTTTGAGAATTGACTTTTGTTTTGCTAGAATCCAACAAATTCAAGACCTGTGAACACTCATTTTTGTTTATCTCATAATGAGAAGAAGACGTTATTGATTTTTTTGCATAACACCAAAAACGGTAGATTTGTTTTTCTATGTAAAACCAAAACGGTAGATTTGTTTTTATATGTAACCCCAAAACGTAGATTTGTTTTTCTATTTTACACCAAAACGGTAGATTTGTTTTTATATGTAACACCAAAACGTAGATTTGTTTTTCTATTTTACACCAAAACGTAGATTTGTTTTTCTATTTTACACCAAAACAGTGGATTTGTTTTTATATGTAAAACCAAAACAGTGGA
>NW_013666110.1:257530-258263 GCF_000517525.1 Limulus polyphemus | reverse complement strand
AAACACAATAGAAAGCGTTTTCAACATGGTTACAAAAAAAAAGAGGACAAATTATTGTTTATTAGTAAAGTAATCTCTCTTATAATAGATATAATTAAATGATGAAAGTGGTGTAAATTTTTCATTTCAAATTAGATTTAGAAATTTCTTATTAATAAAACTATCTCTCATGTATAAAATGATAAATTACGATTTTTTTAGCATTAGCAAAAGTAATCCTCCCTCCATATTTATTTATTTATCTAACAAATATTATTTATGAGCAGCTCGTACTCCGACGCTTCAGCGCTAAAATCGGGCTCGATCCCTGCGTGAGACATAACATAGGATATATGTATTCTATTGAGTATTTTTGCGCTAAATCAAACAAATAAACATATACGGCTCATTTCAGAGCTGTCCAACCGTTGAATCCGGTGTGCAAACTATTATGTAAAGTATTTATAATACTGCACAAAAATGGCATTATAATTTAATAGCTATATTACATGATTGATCTAAATTTTTCAAAATACGAGCTCTATGGAAATTTAACTTTCTGCGCAAAGATTAAGTTCTTCATGAGATAATCCAATAAAAAAATACAGCATCTCACCAGCTTCTCCATTTTACTTTGCTTTGCCTGGTAAGGCCCGGCATGGCCAGGTGGTTAGGGCGCTCGACTCGCAATCTGAGGGTCGCGGGTTCGAATCCTCTCCACCCGAACATGCTCGCCCTTTCAGCCGTGGGGGCG
>NW_013666110.1:256058-257275 GCF_000517525.1 Limulus polyphemus | reverse complement strand
GGATTTGTTTTTATATGTAAAACCAAAACGGTAGATTTGTTTTTATATGTAACACCAAAACGGTAGATTTGTTTTATATGTAACACCAAAACGGTAGATTTGTTTTTATATGTAAAACCAAAACGGTAGATTTGTTTTATATGTAAAACCAAAACGGTAGATTTGTTTTTATATGTAAAACCAAAACGGTAGATTTTAGATAGAATTTACGACATAAGTCTCTGCAGTTAGAAACTAGTTCATAAAGTGTAATACGCCAATAATGTAGTGTATATCGCTAACAAATTGTGACACTGAACTTAAAACGATTATGTTGCACACATAATACTAGAAGTTATATATAAAGTTAGTTCCTACATGAAAGTCGGCCTCTTTCTGATGTGTTCCTTTTCACAGCTAAACTTATAACACTCGGTATATTTCCATTGAGCATTTTCTTTACAGGCTCGTCTGGAACCTCAACCATTCTTCAGTTGACATTCACACTTTACCTGTTCACCTATATTTTCACACCAGACAATTTTTGTACTACTAGTCCCAATAGAGCAAAACGCTGGTTGAAAAAAAAAGCTTTCTATTGTTATCTGGAGATTAAAGATCATTTGTGTTCTCTAAATTTTACTGTCAAAATATAATATAATAATAATACATGCTAGATAAAATTGGTCGACACTGTTGATAATATAGATTCAATATAATAGTCCACAGTTGAAAATCTGGCTCAGCATATTTAATAATATGGTTTTAATATAATAGTCCACAGTTGAAAATCTGGCTCAGAATATTTAATAATATGGTTTTAATATAATAGTCCACAGTTGAAAATCTGGCTCAGCATATTTATTAATATGGTTTTAATATAATAGTCCACAGTTGAAAATTTGGCTCAGCATATCTATTAATATGGTTTTAATATAATAGTCCACAGTTGAAAATCTGGCTCAACATATTTATTAATATGGTTTTAATATAATAGTCCACAGTTGAAAATCTGGCTCAGCATATTTATTAATATGGTTTTAGTATAATTGTGTACACTTTACAAAATAAAAAACAACTAAAACCTAAAACTTGTTTCTATTTTACAGCTTTTGTCGTGTTTAGGAACGGTAAGTGTGAATTATTCATATTAGATAGTAAAATAGTTTAATATATCAACAGCTCCTTAATAGCAAAAAAAAAAGAATCTTTCCAGGAGTTTTTACTATTTGTTTTTA
>NW_013666110.1:253297-255132 GCF_000517525.1 Limulus polyphemus | reverse complement strand
GCTTTATTGTATTGAAATTTTTACATGTTCTACAGTAATTCCTGTACGCTGAATCCGAAAATGATATCCATTTTTCTTTATCACGTACAGATGTTTCACAAAACGTTGTAACGCAATATATAAAAGAAAGACCACAACATGTAGTTTGGAGACTAAAAGACATAGATTTCACACACAAAAAAAACATAATAACAAAAAATGTTCATTGCGGTAAACGAAATAATAATTTGAGCTAAGAGTTTGTTTTTCTTCCCGATTTGTAAAAAATCCTTACGTGATAGAAAAAAATGTATATTATTTTCGAAATCTGCGCTGTGCTGAATTATGGAAAATCCGTTATTAAAACCAAAACAACTTTTATGAAGTTTAAATTCGCAAGTTTGCGTTATACAAAACGAAACGCTACTTTGCATAAAACATTCCTTTAGTTTCTGAAATATGACAAAATTATTACTTAGAGGGCGAAATTTTAGAAGTGTTTTAGTCACGGATGGTAAATGAATGTACATTCAAAGATAATATTGTTTGCATAGTTTCTTTGAAAACTTCAGATTCGAAAAACTTGCCCCCCAGTGGCACAGCGGTATGTCTGCGGACTTACAACGCTAGAATCCGGGTTTCGATACCCGTGGTGAGCAGAGCACATATAGCCCTTGAGTAGCTTTGTGCATAATTAAAAACAAACAAGCAAAACAAACAAATCGAAGAAACTTCTTCGGAAGGGGGAAAATTTTGAAGTGACTGTAGTTTTCAAATGCTTCTTCCTATTTAAAAATCAATCATTAAGAAACTGATTGAGGTTTACACTTCCGGCTTTCATATATGGAGCGCTTTTCTCTTTGTTTTTGTAATGGGTGGCGTTTTGGACTCTACACCTGCCAAGGGACTCAAACTGGAGACAGCTTTGTCGTTTACTAAAACATCTAAGATAAAAGTACTTATACATTTTTTTACACTGTTTAGAGTCCCCAGGAACAACAGAATAACATAAATTATTATCAGTTACAAACATTGATCTTCCAAAAAATACATAGTAGGGATTAAATCTGAAATTCAGTTCGAACATTTCAAAACTTATGACGTTCTTTTTAATCAAAGAAACATTACTGGTGACTTTTTTTGGTAAAAATATTTTAATCCCCAACTTCAACAGTTCATTTAACTTAAAACTACCCTAAATTATATATTCTCAAAAAGTATAACAAGTAAAAGAATGAAAAAAATAAGCTACTTCTTTGTTTATTTCGTATGCTGATTTTCCTCTACAGTAAACAATAATTAATATCTTATTCTTTATGGTTAATAGCGTTTTGGGAGAAGTGTAGACAATCCTCCAAAGGAAATTGTTGATCATGATGCAGCAAGTTTACCGGCTACGAAAGAAGGTTCCTTTGAAGCGTGGGTAAGTGGAATATTTGTGGTTAAACCGTACGAGTTGGATTATCTTTATCACTAGAAACACTGACTATATGATTAGTAGGTTTCACGTAAGTCCTACTTTACAAGACAAGATCTAGCTTAAACCGTACGAGTAGGAGTATCTTTATTATTAGAAACACTGACTATATGATATGTAGGTTTCACGCATGTCATACTTTACAAGATAAGATCTAGATTAAACCGTACGAGTAGGAGTATCTTTATTATTAGAAACACTGACTATATGATATGTAGGTTTCACGCATGTCCTACTTTACAAGATAAGATCTAGATTAAACCGTACGAGTAGGAGTATCTTTATTACTAGAAACACTGACAATATGATAAGTAGGTTTCACGCATGTCCTACTTTACAAGATAAGATCTAGATTAAACCGTACGAGTAGGAGTATCTT
>NW_013666110.1:245943-252727 GCF_000517525.1 Limulus polyphemus | reverse complement strand
TTTCTACTGCTACATATCCTTTACCTTCAGACTGTACACTTAATAAAATTGTCAGTTTCTACTGCTACACATCCTTTACCTTCAGACTGTACACTTAATAAAATTGTCAGTTTCTACTGCTACACATCCTTTACCTTCAGACTGTACACTTAATAAAATTGTCCGTTTCTATTGCTAGATTCCCTTTACCCTCAGACTGTACACTTAATAAAATTGTCAGTTTTACTGCTACACATCCTTTACCTTCAGACTGTACACTTAATAAAATTGTCCGTTTCTATTGCTAGATTCCCTTTACCCTCAGACTGTATATTAAATAAAATTGGCATCTTTTACTCTTAAGTTATTCGCATGAAAAAAAAAATGTTATCTACTCCCTGCTGTAACATGTGTAAAATTCATCTGGCCTCTTCCATCTGTGTATGAGACATATTTCTTTTGCAAACAGTCCTGGTGTGCCCTATTGGTTAGCATACCTAGACTGTGAATCGAAGGATACATGGTTCACGACTCCTTTCCCTCAAAAACTAGCCCCGCACTTTGGGACCGCGGATATGCCAAATGCTATTACTCGGTCAGACAATAGTAGCTCAAGAGTTGGTGGTGGGTGTGGTTGACTAGTTGTCTTCCGTATAATTTAAAAGATCAAGAATATTGGCGCTTTGAGCGAAAAATTCTTAAATATACAAACAAATCATTTGCAGATGGAGATACAAAATACATACAGATTGTCTTGTTAATCACCCGCTTTGTTAAAATCATATTGAATACAAGTGTTGTGTTTCATAAACCCAGTTCTGGGTTTAATTTCATTCACTTCACAGGTAAATGTGGCAAGATGGTACACTATCAAAAGAGATAATATTAAAAGACGTTTTCTGTGTTTATTCGTTGTGTAAACGTATTAAACGAGTTCTAGTTTTCACCGAGGGAGAGAGAGTGAATAAAAAGATTAAGGCTTGTTGCTTAAGATTAAATGGAAGCGAATTATATCTTGTTACACTTTACAGCAGTTCGTTGATGAGAAGATGTACCAGGAGGCTGACCATCCCAGCAGTGGAGGTATGCCTGAACGATGGGTAGATGCAACAAATGAAGAAGACTTTTTTGAAGATGGCGTGGAGCTTGACACTGCTTAAACCAATAGCCATCCAAATGATCAGTTTCAATCTATATGTCTAACAATAAAGTCATCGCAACGAGCAAACAAAAAATCACTATATAATCCTTAGGAACACGTAAATACTTCATATATACAGTATATATATACAACATCACTAATATAATTATTTACGTATAACCACCTGTCATATACCACGACAATTTGGAACCTGAATTATATACATTGTTGGTAAATTCATGAATAATGATCCAATAAACATATTATGATAGTAAATACTTATTAAAGTATTTGGATCTATAAACATTTTGAAATATATCTGGATGCTGTTAAACGTACTTCTATCAAAAGAAAGTAAACACATGTTAACTTTTAATTTGTGTAAGTTGTATTTAGATTTATTTGAGTTCTAATCGAGTTCAACGTTCGAATATAAAAACAATTTGATGTGATACGATTGCATCTTTAAGTAACGAAACAGAACATGAAGCTATATTAAAATTCTTAAACACATCGCGTAAACTTCTGGATCCTACTCGTTTGCATCACCGTACATGTCTACTGTCAATCATATTATACCGTCACTATCGAAACTGTTTAAGAAAAATCCCTATTCTCAGTACAACTTTCTATTCCTGTGCTATTTTAGACCAGTATATATGTTAATGAGTATATTTGTATTAGTTGATAGTTTTTGTATAGAATAAATAGGTTTGACACAGTAAAACGATATTATTTCATGCTATGTGGTGTTTTCTCTTTGCTGATAATCATAATGCGCGAGTTATAATAGTCTTGCTGGTTTACACTCTTCACACACTAGTTGATTTATTGAAGTGTAATAACACAACTATATATTTGACAGATCATGTTGAATGTTGTCTCTAAGCTAGTAATGTCTTCTCTAATACATATTTTATAAACTTTACCTAAGCTTTTGAGTTCTTGAAACTTGTATTGACTCAGATACTAACCGATAGTTTCCCTGAAAAATATCGTATTAATTTTCGTACTTTAAAAATGTGGGAATTAAACTTAATAATAGGATGGCGTGGAGAGATGTTTCGTTCTCTATGCTGTAGAAAACCTAAACATAGAAACCAAAATGCTGTCTCATTCAAGATATTAAGGCACACGTTTTCCATTACAACACTTTGTTGCTGCTTTATCAGAGCAAAGCTAAACAGTGAGCTATCTGTAATCTGTCCACCACCGGGAATCGAACACCAGATTTTTGCGTTGTAAGTCTGTAGACTTACTGCTGACTCGCAGGGAGACCCCATTACAATACCAATAAACAAACGTAGAAGTTATATGGTTGATAACACAGGCCTGCGATGGTTTTATTGTCTTGAAGTTTTTACATCTTCTATAGTAATTCCTGTACGCTGAATCCGAAAACGATATCAATTTTTCTCCATCACGTACAGATTTTTTACTAAACGCCATAACGCAATACATAAACGAAATACCACAACACGTAGTTTTGAGACTAAAAGACGTACATTTCACAAAAAAATCAAGATCAATAAAGATACACATTTGTTTGACATCAATGTTCTTCCCTTTTCTTCAACTTGTTTGTAGTTTTGTTAACAACCATAATAATTAAAATGTTCATTGTGGTAAACGAAATAATAATTTGATCTAAATACGAGTTATTTTTCTTTCCGATTTGTAAAAAAATCCCTACGTGATAGAAAAAAATGAATATTATTTTCGGCACCTGCATAGCTGAATTATGGAAAATCTGTTATTAAAACCCAAACAACTTTCATGAAGTTTAAAGTCGCATGCCTGTGTAATTTGTCTTTCAAATCTTCAGTGAGTTGTGTATGATGAAGTCTTTGATTTTGTGATATAAAAGGCCATATAATATAAAAGTTCCATGACTTTACTCTTTACATATCAAATTAATTTCCAATCCTGTGGAAGAAAAAGAAGAATAACATCAATCTCGAAGTAGTTAAATTTCCGTTGGTCATGTTTAATATTCGTTGGAAATTTGCTTTTTAACCTCTGTTATTAACACGTAGGCCTCGGGGGATCTTTTATTATACTTGTGAGCCCACCCCCAGGTGTCTCAGCAGCAAGTCTATGGACTTACAATGCTAAACATTGGGTTTCGATACCCGCGATAGGTAGAGCACAAATAGCCTATTCTGCACTTTTTTGCTTAACAACAAACAAACAAATGTAGTTGTGATATACTACATTTATTGAAGATGTAATTTACGGTCGAGAAAAAGTCAAGTTAATTAAAATTAAATATATCATTACAGTAAATATTTCTCTAATGAAAGATTAATATAATAAGCCTACTTGATTCATTGTAAAACATTTTGGGTTAAAAACTACACAACTTGTTTCTTGTGAAACACAAGTTTGGTATTTGAGTGGCTACAACACAATCATTGTTGTTTAAGGCTCACAACATAGGTAAATTAATATACAGAAATATACATGGACTTTTCTCTACGTTAAAATATTTTTATTTGCGAACTTTCGGCCCTCTTACCGGACCCTTCATCGGGCAACAGTGTAAGTGGGCCAAAAGCTCGCAAATAAAGGTATTTTAACGTAGAGAAAAGTCCTTGTATAATTCTACATAACAACACAGTCATTGTGGGATAACAAATCAGAACGCAAGTGTATTGGCTGATACACAATTTTTGTGTTGAATTTTGTACATTTTATATACACATAATAACAGAATTAAATTAAGAAATAACATGGTATTATTAAAAGTCAAATATGGTATACAAATATTGAAAAAAATTAACTCAGATGAACAGCGACTGGTTTCCATCATGTGCTATGAGTGAATGGTTTAGCCTAACATGGCCCGGTGGTTATAACGCTCGATATGCAAGTTGTTGGTCGCGGGCTTGGATCCCGTCACCGAATGTGTTCGCCTTTTCAGCCATGAGGTCGTTATAATGTGATAGCCAATTCCACAATTCGAATATAGCAGGCCAAGAGTTGGCATTGAATGGTGTTGACTAGTTGTATTTCCCTCTGGTCTATCACTTCTAAATTGGGAATGGCTAGTACAGATAACTCTCGAATACCTTTTAACAAACTAACTAACTAACTAAACGATTCAAACCTGAACTCGTCATAGAAAATGTGACACAACAGTTTATTTAAATAAATATAATTTTTAATTGTAAAACGAGCGTCATTTGTATTGTCAGAAAACACAAAAATGCAGGATTCCACCTACGTTTCATTACATTAACGAAAAGAAAATCTTCAGTTTTGTGCAAGTGCGAAATGCATGACCAAATGAACACAGTAATTTCTAATATTTGTTATAAAATATATATTAAACTAATAAAGATATCTTAAACAAGGTATTTACTGAAGGCATTTGATTTGATTTAGTTCAGTGTTCACAAGTCGTGACAAGATTGCTTATTCGCAAGTTCCTGAAGTAGCCACTACCTTAGAATAATTTGTTTATTTGTGCAAGGAGGAATTGTTTGCTTTGGACATGACAGCCTTGCGCCGGAACTTTTTTCATTTAGAAATTAGCTGAAGGGCTATTGGAAAGATGCGGGGATATTGCGACATGGATTGTAACGACGTGGTGAAGCTCCAAAATCATTTTAATTTCTCGTGCTTAACCCATTGTACGTTTCTGTCCTCACAATATCACAACAGAAGAAAAACTTACAAAACAAATATTAAAATGTATCGTATCTCCTAATAATAGCACAATAGAAATCAAACTGACATGAAATACATCAGTGAAGCATCTTGTAAATCTAGCGTAATATGGGTCAAATTGATATCAACGCTAGAATCCGGGTTTCGATACCCGTGGTGGGCAGAGCACAGATAGCCCATTGTGTAGTTTGTGTTTAACTTAAAACACACAAACAAATTAATATAAAATAAAACACCTACTTGTGATATAGTTGGTTGATAATCTTGGGAATTCTTTCAAAGCTACACACGGAAAAAAAAAAACTACTCAATTACTCACATATCACCAAACAAGTATCTGTAAAAGAAAAAAAAGTGTAAATACTTCGACACTCAAAAATGAGTGGAAGATAAAAAAAAAGATTATAGTAATCTCAGTTGATAACAAAAATGTGGAAAACTAGAGGGGCATTCAGTAAAACGCATAATTCCGCCATGCATCGTTGATCATATTCAGCTCTCAAAAAACACGAAAATGAGTCCGCATGTCCGTCGTTATCAATGGACACGGACAAGTTTTGGCAGAACAATGAGGAATAATATTCTACACATGTCCACCAAGTTTCATCAAAATCCGATCATTTTTGACTTAGTCATAGAACAAAAATAGTGTGAAAAATCGGTCACCATATTAACAGATAAGGATTTCTTTTTATATTGGTGACCTTACTGTGACCTTGACCCTCTAAAAACTAATCACTTCTAAGACGAGTCATAGTCCAAATGTACACCAACTTTCGTCCAAATCCATTCATGCGTTTTCGAGAAATCTTGCTGACAAACACACACACACACTCAGGGGTGAAAACATAACCTCCGTCCACCTTCGATGGCGGAGGTAACAAAGAACTTAAATGCTTGAGCTACAGGCAAAAAACTTGTAAGACGAGGAAAATGTAAACACTTGAACGTCGAGAAAAATAGCGAAAACACAGGAGCAAATAGAGCAACATATGAAGATAAATATGTTTAAACACCTGAGCTGCTAACAAAAATGTATAAGTGAGAAAAGTGCTGTTTATTTTAGAGATTTTAAAAGTTAACTAAATCGAGCAAATGTTATAAAATGAACTCTTTCAGTAAAGGGCATGTTAAATTATAAATATTCGGTTGTTTACTTCTTCATTGTATTGGTTGTTACTTTTATCTAAATGAATAGGTTCTAATATTCTACACTCTCCATGACGTATAACATACAAAGTCTATATCGAGAAATTCTCGAAACTTGAAAAAAATGATGGTGTAATTAACGATAATCCCTGTAGACTCTCACTGGAGCATAGGGCCCCAACAACACCTCGCCGACGGAAGTTGTTGTTGCAGTAATTTTTTAGCAGGTTGGTTTTTATGAGGCGGACTTGCTAGCCCTGCGGCCAACGTTCCTCCTTTCTCATCCTGAACTTGGCAAAGGTGGTAGAACCCGGTACCTTTAGATTAGAAATCCAACGCGCTATCCACTGCGCTATAGGGACGCGTAATTAATAATTACAACACTGTTAATTATTCGCGAGACTTTTAAAGTGGATATCATTTTTCTCAACTTCTTAGGCTAACAAAAGAGTCTTGATTAATAATTGTTTTGCAATAAGTTCTGGAGTTCACATTCATGTAACTTACCACTAAACAGAAACAACATATACACATGATTTGTCTTCTTTTGAATTCACTCACTGTGTGCACAACATAGTTCTTAAAGCACATTTAAAATGCTGATATTTCCTGTTGCATCAAAGGAAATCCATTCATAAAAATTACACATGCACATTGTGTGTTGACCATCCGGTTTGGTATTCTATACCAAATAATTCCGTGAGACTGATTTGTGTCAAGGTTTAAATGCACTAACGGTTATATTTTACTTATGTATGTATACACACAAAGAAGAAAAACGGTCGAAGTTTGAAACAGGTGTATGTTCTATTTCAAAACTAGAAACTTCCACTCACTTTACCA
>NW_013666110.1:243794-245308 GCF_000517525.1 Limulus polyphemus | reverse complement strand
CAAAACAATCACTTTACCAGTCATTCTACATCAGGATATCACAATGATTAATAACTTCCAGGAAATCGCGTCATATCAATTAGTACTGTATAAAATGTACAAGTGAACGTGCCAGCAGCTATATAATAAAACTTAAGAAAGTACTGAGCAGATCTTGAAATGTATAGAAACTGATTCGACCGTCTGCTCTCACGTTTTATTGGCACTTAATATCGCCTGACTCGACCGTCTGTTCTCAAGTTTGATTGACACTTAATATAGACTGATTCGACTGTCTGTTCTCGAGCCTTATTGACACTTAATATAGACTGATTCGACCGTCTGCGCTTAAGCCTTATTGGCACTTAATATAGACAGATTTGACTCTCTGTTCTCAAGCCTTATTGGCACTTAATATAAACTGGCTCGACCCCTTGAGAACAGACAGCCGAATCAGTCTATGTTAAATGCCAATGAAACATGAGAGCAGATCCTTATTGGCACTTAATATAGACTGATTCGACCGTCTGCGCTCAAGCCTTATTGGCACTTAATATAGACTGATTCGACTCTCTGTTCTCAAGCCTTATTGGCACTTAATATAAACTGACTCGACTATCTGCTCTCATGTTTCATTGGCACTTAACATAGACTGATTCGGCTGTCTGTTCTCAAGTCTTCTAAGCACTTAATATAGACTGACTCGACCGTCTGCTCTCAAGTTTTATTGGCACTTACTATAGACTCATTCGACTGTCTGTTCTCGTGTAGACCGGCAGTAAGCTTAGCTATGGGAATATCTGATTAGATTTTATAAGAATGAATAAAAATCCTATAACCCGAGCGCTTTCGAAAGGTGGACTTTTCTTCGGGTTATAGGGTTGTTATTCATTTCTATCAATACTTCTTGAACTAACGTGTTTTTCTAATATCATGATTAGATTTGATTTATTAATTATTTCTAAGATCAGTATGTTTTTATTTAAGTAGATTACACTGACCAAGAGTCAGTCATTCTGGTTCTGATTTATTTTATTAAGAACGACGTTTTTTTTAAGTTCTGAGGAGCTAACATAGCACTGTAAAAATGGTCCTTCTTATAAATAGATATTTTTACCACAAATCTATTATAATTGTTTTTAAAACGCTTATAAGTACAAGATTTATTAAAACGTTTTCAAGCGATTATAGTAGGTGAAGTGTTCAATTAGGATTTTTTCCATATACGTTTGAAGTTTGACTAACTTTGAAATCATTGAGAGTATTATTTATAACACTTTGGCCCCATCAAAAGCCATTTGTGTGTTCAACGAGTATTTTTATCATTATATTTTGCCAAAAGTATCTGGGCATCCCTTGAGTAAACGTGTGAGATTCCCCAACACCCTTTAAAATTTTCTGTGAAATGTAGAGAAGGTAGATAAGTGGTGATAAAAAAATATTTTGCAAAACTGCTATAAAAGGTGCGAACATGAGAGAACAGAAGATTTAAAAATATATTTATCTATTCTTTGGCCCGGCATGGCCAGGTGGAT
>NW_013666110.1:222319-243773 GCF_000517525.1 Limulus polyphemus | reverse complement strand
AAACAAACATCTATTCTTTTTGTTGTGATTTTTACTTTCACTTATTATTATCATTATTCGTTAAATCCATGTGATTTTTTTGAAAATATCTGTTGTGAAATTATGTCATCATCTTTAAGAGGAAAACATCGAGATACTTCATCAACTGGGCATTCTTCCAAAAAGTATTCTTCTCATCATCATCATCAGGTTCCAACCTGCCACGTTGTAGTAAATTTCAAATCACTTGTCACAAGCTGACACGTAAAACCCAATCACAACTGGCGATAATCAACAACTAGGAGTAGGATGAAGATTTCTGAGCATCCTCAGTTGTCTTTCAAAGTTAAAATTTTAAATTGCGAGTCGAGCGCCCTAACCACCTGGCCATGCCGGGTGGAAAAGAAGATTTTAGGTTTATGAAATGCAGAAAAGAGTTAATGTTGTTTGTTTATTTGTTTTTTGAATTTGCGCTAGCCGTCTCTAATTTAGCAATGAAAGACTAGAGAGAAGGCAGCTAGTCATCACCACCCACCGCCAACTCTTGGGCTACTCTTTTACCAACGAATAGAGGGATTGACCGTCACATTATAACGCCCCCGCGGCTGAAAAGGTATGCATGTTTGGTGTGACGGGGATTCGAAGAGTTCACGAAATAGTAGTTAGATTTTACTACGTGCGAGCTGATGTATATACAACCACTGAGAACCTAATTGTACAACATCTAAAAATGTAAAAGTCAGACAAAGATAATGTCAGATCCTAACAAACATTCACTTATCAGGTTTAAAATACCTTTTACAACAAGTTCGCAGAGTTGTTAATTCACGTGCTATTGCCAAACGTGAATGGACACTGCAATCTTCTGTGAGGTCAGTGCAGTATGCTCTCCATTAATGTTGGTATTTTAGGAAGGCTGGGAAACGCAAATGTATACATCACTCGCAAATGTGCTTGGTGCTGTTATGCTTTATGCAAATTCCGTTGACACTGGAATCTTAAAGGTTGGTTGTGGATTAATGAGAACTTCTATGAACTATGAATATTGTACCTTTTACAGTTTTACTCAGACTTTTTACTTAGTTGGATGCATATCAGGGAACAAAATAAAAATGTCAGTAAAAATTACGTACGTGATAAGGCGTATTACTGAAGAGAGGTTTTAGTGATATTGAAACTTTTAAGTTTTTATAGAGATATCCTTTAAAAATCTATTATATGTACATTTACATTCTTTTTTTTTCTTTTTGGAATTGATTTCATTAGTTAATGATATATTTAACAGCGAGAAAAAAATAATTAGTAATAGAACGAAACGTTTAGTAGGAAAATAAGTGGTCATTTTAAAATTGGCTTGCGATATTTTAATTCTACAAGCATTGTTTACAAGTTGATATTTATCTTATTTCAACTGAAGTAATGATGAGATCATATTGTTGTCTCTTAGTAATGGCCAAGGAATTTTAAAAAATTATATTTGTTTTATCCAATTCAAGCCTGAGACATGTTTTTTACTTTTAAATTTAAAGGTCATTGAGCTCTTTGAAAGTTGCCACATTTATCGGTTAATTTATTTTTATTTTTTTGTACGTTTAAGGCCTGAATAGTCTAAGTAATATTTTCACTTTAGTATAACAAGGAACTTGTAATTTGTAATCTATATCATATACCATTAAAATTCTGAACTTAATAAGGGGATAATAGTAATTTTGGTATAAGAACCTCCAGGAATGCGAACCACTGATTGTAAAATACTAAAGGTATACCATTTGCAGTGAAAATAATATGAAATTAGGATAATATCATACAAAAAAAGGAAATATTACATATAAAGTGATAAAAAACAAGTAATTGTCTTGTTAATACATGCACGTATATTTAATAAATCATGATTTTAAGAACAAGTCATTATTATGATTTAAATAAAATAAAAAAACGACTTCAGATGTTTGCTCAACAACTTTCATTTCAAATAAAAACATTTTATAGTCTAAAATATTTGTCAAGTGTCCCCCCCCCCAGTGGCACAGCGGTATGTCTGCAGACTTACAACGTTAGAATCCAGGTTTCGATACCCATGGTGGGCGGAGCACAGATAGCCCATTGTGTAGCTTTGTGCTTAATTACAAACAAACAAACAATTTGTCAATTATTTCTTACACTATGGGCAGCGCCATCTAGTAACATTGAATATGAACATAGTAATTTTCATTACGGTAGAAATATTTACAATAATTTGTAATTTACAAATGCATCTGACAGGGCAAACGATTCTTTTAATTTTAAGACTATATGATTTCATAGTTTTAATATTCAATTTTGTTTTATAAAATGTAAATTTCCTTTAACTTATTGTAATTACTTTACATAATAAGGACTAAGTAGTTTGTCTTAGTATTGCTAGTGATCTTATGAATTCTTGTCTTTACCTGGTCTTTCAGCTCTACGAAAACATATAATGAATATAAATAACACATTTCTCCTGCTGTGTTGTAGAATGTGCCTTGTTAAACGTGGTAGTCACAATGAACAACAATTTTAAAAAGGGATGGATGCTATCACACGCGGAAAAACTTTTCCACGCTTTACGTGCATTCGTTTCCCAAAACTTTGTTCAATTATTAAATGTGTCTTTAAGCTAGTATGCAAGTTTTTTTATTGTTCAGACAACACTGTAAACAAAAATGTGCAGTTAAAAAAATTTTGAGCGTTGAATAAAAAAATAAAAAACAAACAAGAAAGTTCACAATTCACTCAACAGATGGCAAAATAAGTCTGATATTATATATTTTTTCGGATACTCGCTCAAAGCTATGTTGATCGCCTTTAAATTTGAACTGATAGACCAATAGACAGCGCCAACTACTAACTGTTGAGCTACTCTTAAGTAGTGAGATTTAAACATCACAGTAAAGGTGCGGAGCATGATTTTACGGCAAAGAGAAATGAACCTTGAACCCTTGGAATCACAGTCCGGCACGTTAGCCACTTACCCGTGGTGTAGATTTGTGTTTAATTACAAACAAACAAAGCTAGGCGAATATATTAACTGCTTAAACTTAATTCAATATAAATGTAATTAATATACGTTACATGTAGCTATTCATTTGATCTATTCTGAAATGTTTATCTGTAACAAGAACGAAATTTCAGTACTACACAATATAAGTGAAAATATTTAATTTAACAGCTTAAGGAATGAACTACTGTATTTTGTAACGTGTACCCCCCCCCCCCTCAACTTCTCATCGTGAGTCATCGGAAATTCTACGGACTTAGGACGCTTAGACGACAAAGTTTTACCTGCTATATAGGTCTTATACCTGCATAGTAAAGTCACGTGGTATATAGTTTACTCCGCCATATTGAACATTGAGTGCTTATATTAAACTTGGTGAAAAATGACAAATATATATTTTAATATCGCATTGCTTGACGCTGTAAATCACCTCAGCATAAGAAAAATCTATCAAAAAGCTAAATAGCCGTAGATATTTGGGTCCCTTTTATTCTTTTTTTTTTTTTTGCTACCAAAACAACATAAGAATTAGCGAATTTTGTATGAGTATGGATTACTACTAACTGCTCTACAGGGATGCTTAATGTTGAATGTAACAGGAAGTCTTATGACGTCAAGTACAAGAATTTTATAGTATCAGGGCTATTTTACTCTTTACCTTGAATAAGCTGAAAGATGACGATAATTTCATCTTAGGCCTATAGCAACCGGTTGGGTTACATTTGCAAGTTTTTTCACAAACTTTGTTTACCAAAGTTATATCGATATAGCAATCATTATTATAAGTTACAAAATTATGATGTTTAATATTAATGGTGTCAGTTTGTGCAATTTTTCCAATCATTCCAACGTCGATAAAAAATAAAGTAACAAGATAAAAATCTAAATTAGGCCAAAACCCTTTTTGCCATTGTATACGGTGCAAACATAATTGTACTTTCATAATTGTCGGTCTATAAAAAAAAAGAAAAATAGGGGGCTTAGAATTGTTTTGTTATGAATTTCGCGCAAAGCTACACGAGGGCTATCTGCGCTAGCCGTCCCTAATTTAACAGTGTAAGACTAAAGGGAAGGCAGCTAGTCATCACCACCTAGCGCCAACTCTTGACTACTCTTTTACCAACGAATAGTGGGATTGACCGTAACATTATAACGCCCCCACGGCTGAAAGGGCGAGCATGTTTGGTGTGACGTGGATTCGAACCCGCGACCCGCAGATTAGGAGTCGAGCGCTCTAATCACCTGGTCATGCCGAGCCAGGGCTTAGAATAAATGTAGAGGATCGGGTCGTGACTGCCATTGAGACATAGCTTTAGGTCTTTTATATTATGTCTCTTTTTCCACTAATAAAATAACTAATTTTCTTTGCAAAGGTTTTTCAAAACGTATACATATAAAATTTGATAAATAATTACATATCTGTCCCGAATGTAGGCGGTAAACTCTTGTTGCTTTAATACACAAAATTATGACTGCCCTCTGTCTGCGGGTAACAGAACCTCAGATTTTAGCATCGTAAGTTTGTTTATTTTGTTTTAGAGCAACAGCACATTAGGCTATCTTTAGTGTCCACGCGTGGAATCGAACTCGGATTTTAGTATTGTAAGTTCGTAAACTTAGCGCTGCCCCATCTGGTGACAGCTCTTCAGTATCTAATTGTCGGATTGTAACTGTTCTGAATCTGAAATAAGCTGCCAATGTCACAATTTGTTATTGTGATGGACTTCCAGTGTATTGAAAGCTGGCATTTAATGATGACGCACACAATTTTTGCATCAATAAGGTTCATTGTACAACACATTATACGGATTTTCGTTTATTACTTTTTATTTCATGAACTTTTTTCTTTTCCGTCAAATTTTCAAGAAGAGTAGCCTGTTTTTGTTCAATTTTTACATCGTAATAATTCAAATATTCAAAACAAATTATGTTTTATGACGTTTGTTATGTAATTTTTCAGAACAAATAAAGGTTGCCAAAAATAACATTATCTCATCGAAAACAGAAGTGTATTTTACACTTTTGGATCCTAACAACTGAAAAATGAAATCATAAGCCACCATCAAGACCATCTTAAGACGAATTAAAATCATTTTACGTCGGGGGATTCGTTCCTTGGATACCCTGAAGTTTTTTGTTTTGTTTTTTTGAATCCTCCAAATCCTCTACTTTGTCTGAATTTATACTGTAGTTACAGCATTGGAAGAAAGACGCAGTGTATAGACATTAGCCCTAAACTAGTACATAGCCTGTAGAAAATATGGTGCTCTCAAGTGCACAGATTACCGACAGGTATGGGGAGTCACGAGGGCAGAATGACTCAGTCGTTTCATGCTTTGGGCTCGTAATTGAGAGTTCGAGTCTGGCTTGAGCAAGACAATCTACCCCAGTTACTTCAATCTACCCAGCTGTATGATGGGTACTAGCAGTTAGCTGGGTGTTAACCTTGCGATTGACTGGCATCCTGTCCAGGGGGATGTCTCACTATTCTCAAACACGTGTGCTTATGCCGGAGTTCAGTACCGGATCTTATGTGCTCAGCATGGGGGGGGGGTCACCTAATAACTAGAAGCTCGAATATAAAAATCTGACTCGAATAAGTTGCAGTAAAGAAACAAAGTAAAATCAATTTATGTTTTCAGTAACATAATTATAAAGGAGTGCACTAAACTTCAGACAGCTCTCCTCTAAAAACATTCTGAGGATATTTCTAAGTAAAATCTTCTAGGAAAAATCTGTTCTAAAGTGAGAAAATATGACATTATAAGCACAGAAACAGTTACGTCATACTTCTCAGAGCAGCAACTACTGCCCACGGCCTTGGTTATTCCAAATGAAAGTACAGAAAACATAAACCTCAGGATTTTATGAAGTTAAACAAGAGAATGTTTCCAAAGAATTTACAATAAATTTCCACCATCATCGCCCGTGAGAAACGTTGACAATTATCTAAATGTGGCACAAATCTAGACCTTATGTAATTAGCAAATTAAATAAGGTTGGAGCTTCACAAAGCGGAATTCCTGTCTGCGAAAGTCTATAAGCACTCTACAACACATATTACTGAAAAGTCTGGAAGGTTTTAGTAAACTAAACGAGGAAAGAGATCATGGCACCTAAAGGTACTACATTCGATTTTCCCTTCTCTGAAGACTGTTCTCTTCTCATCCTAACCTTAAAGTTTAAATTGAATAAAATATACACACAAACGAAAACCCTCGGGTCCGCCGTGTCCCAGTAATACCTCATCCCTTACGCCTGAAAAATGCTTTCACAACAGTACACGTAGACAGAACAGGCAAGCATAGAACCGCTTAACAAAGAAATCTCAAGTACGAAGAAAGTTAGAATGATGTAATCACCGTTTATGGTTAATGCAATAATATAAAAGATACGTGTAAAAAAAACTTTTAAAAAAGCAACTTAAAGTGAACCCCTTACAACGATACAATAAAACTTAATGAAAAGACAAAAATACATAGGAAAACAACATGCAGAATACAAAAACATCCTTTGAAGAAAAGCAATAAGAAATGTAGATAAACCAGTCCTTTCAAAGTAAGTAAAAAAATGAAACTTATGGTTTGTTTATCTTTAGTTTAATAGAAAGTAACAAAATTGGCTATCTGTGCTATGCCCACCATGGGTATCGAAACCACGTTTCTAGCGTTATAAATCCGCAGACTTATCACTGTTACACTGGGGAACAAAACTTATAATCGCTTTGATACAGTACAGCCTCTAACAATAAACTACAATACACTTACAGAAAAAAAATCCATGGTCATATTTACATCATAAACCAGAAGTTCGTCTAAACAGAGGCCTGACATATCAAAGTGGTTAAGGCGCTCGACTCTCAATCTGAGAGTCGCGAGTTCGAATCCCTGTCCCATCAAATATGCTCGTCCTTTCATCCGTGGGGGCGTTATAATGTAACAGTCAATCCAATATTTGTTGGTGAAAGAGTAGCCCAAAACATCAATATTTCATCTCAATCCAACTGAAAATATTCGTCATTAACATCAACAAACATCAGTTCAAACCATGTTTCCCTTCAAATGTAGTGTGAGTTCACCTGTTACTTTTATCCCTTCAATGAACCATCCACTACCAACAGAATATCTCAGTTTTTAAACATACACACAAGTTATTCTAGGTGATACTCTTTACAAAATCCCTTCTGTTTACTCAGAAAGCAGCCATTTCAGCCTTCAAAATTATTAAACATTCTAGCGTTAATTTTCAGCCCTGAAAACATTTTAGATGTTACATATAATATTATCATATGTCCCATCTATTTATCTAGCGAGTACTGTGTGATCCGCTCCACAGAAATTCCGCTACTACTCAACTATATGATACAAGAATTTATCACAGGATGATATACAAACATTTCTCAAGAGCTAAAAACATAAGGGTCATAATTCCCTTTCAGATTAGTTTTTGAACTCCTAGTAATCATTTCCAGTTGTACACATTGTAGATATTCTAGGCAGTGTATCTATTAACATCAATTGTCTTAATTGTCCAACTATAATAGAGCAACTATAACCCACTTTTCTACAGAAATCTTACCAAGAAATTCTATAATAAAGTAAGAAAAGGCGCTTCTTTTCAGTCATTGGTCTTACAGTCAAGTAACTATCCTAGCTGCTGGTCTGGCAGTTGATCCCAGCTAAATCAATCAGGAAGTCTCCTTCAGCATCTCGACCAACCTTTGGTGCTGTCATACAGCTCTTCTACTGGTGCTTCCTCATCTTGGATTGCTGGATAAATACGTTAGCATCTCCCTCCTCATTAGCTGAGATGGTATAGAACAATGCTTTCATTATCCTTCAGCATCTCGACCAACCGTTGGTGCTGTCATACAGCTCTTCTACTGGTGCTTCCTCATCTTGGATTGCTGGATAAATACGTTAGCATCTCCCTCCTCATTAGTTGAGATGGTATAGAACCATGCTTTCACTATCACCTGACTCATCAGCCTCAACCTCTAATTCCTGGTCTAACCAGTGCATGAGAGATTCACCAGTGACATGCAGCTTCAACTTCTCAATATGATTAACATAAAGCATGTGCATTCTGTGTCTAAGAATTTGATGGGCTATGTTGCTAGAGAATGAGATAAGGATCAATCCAGATAGATCCATGCCCAATCTCATCACTCGAACTCTCATTCGTTCACTGCCTTAGCATAGCATCTCTTCTGCCATATGATGACCTTTCTCATTTGTTGACACACAAATTCATATGAACCAACCAAAGTAGACCTCAATTGTTCCACGTATTCTTGTGAACACTGTGTCACACCATGCTTTATTTCTTGCTTAACGTGGGCATGCTCAGTAACAACCATTTGTCTTCTATTATGATGCCTGATTTTGAGAAGTTGCGCAACGAAATACACTTTCAATTATGGATACTTTATAATAGTCAATCCTGCTATTCTCTTAAAAATACCCAATTCAAACGGCGAGTGTTGCTGACGTATTGCCTTTTCTATAGTGTGCAACTCAGATTTAGGAACAGCTATGCCTGAGCCATATGAATCTGATTTGTCCATTTGTTTGTTTGTCTGTAGTTAATCGCAAACTTACTCGATGGTTTATCTGTGCTGTGCAGCCTTACTGTTGTGTCACTGGGGGACGTTGTCAGTTACTTCAGCTCACTGTGTGCATAAGGAGCTCAAACAAACAGGAAACTTGGTGGGAAGGGTAAAATGGACCTAAGTATAAGTACCGAAGTACCTGTGAAAATAGCACTTATACAACGGTAGGGATATACCGTCTATCAGATTTAATCTCTATTCACATGATGATAGTTTAGATGAGAAACGGTGTGGGCTTGAACACCCATGTTTGTCTTTATTATATGTGTACATTTTCACCACTTATGAGGTTCCCGAAGAGAACTTAGAAATGACAGATGGCGCAACTCTATCGACAGTTGGGTCCAGTTACTTTAAGTACCTCTCTTACTAAGTTACATCTTACATTGTCTGCAATGTTGTTTGTACCTTAGTTTGTTTGTCTTTTATGTGTCACGCTTTTAGTTTTTGGCCGTGTGTGAAAAGTTGTATTAAAATACCATCAAAAGTAAAGGTAACTCCTGTTTCCTTTAGGTGTTAAACTTAACACAAATGCTTTATAAATGTATATATATTTATCAAACTATACGTACAAACATACATACATATATATATATATATTAGTGTGTGGTTCTATACTTTACTTATAAATATGGATAGTTATCATTTTTAAAAAACTTGTTATTATTCCAAAACTGTGTAATTATGTAAATTGCATCTATTAGATTATTGGACTCATACATTTTATGTTTAATGATAATGGTATTAAGAATAAAACACAGCTGAAAGGCATGTTAAACTTTAAAAACAAAACATAATAATATAATGATATTGCTTCTGCAATCTATGGAATAAGTTATTTATTTCATGTGACCTTATGGTGGTAAGGGTGAACGACAAACAAGGGAGAAAATTAACACCTGTCTGACTGCACCTGTAGCTCTCATATAATTATTTACAAGGATAAGCATGGCCGTAGCGTGTAATACGTGTGAATGTGTTGTACCGTCATATATTTTAAATTGTTAGTTTTGTTTCCCTTTTTAAGAGTTTTATTAGTTTTGATTCTCGGGTGGCGAGTTCATTTCTATTCTAGAAACATAGCTTACGTTACAGTTTTCAACGTAATATTATTAGAAATTATCCTTCTCACTGACTGAAACATGTTCTAATGAGAATATATAGTTCCTCTCACCGTCGTCAGGGGGCGAATGTGATACGCTGAATTATTTATAAGACCTCACAGCATGAACGACTAACAGCTCTCCCATTTTAAAGAGAGTGTGGTACTGGATCGGACTTCGTTGCAATTTAATCTTATAAAAATATAAGAAACAAAAATTGTATATCGTACAATTTTAGTTAAGTCAGTAATTAAAACATATTCAACACTAGGGACAAGGAGGGTGTCTTATATCATATATGGTTTATCACAGTAAAACCAGATAAGCACAAACAGAAAAACTAAAAGTTAAACTAATCCATGTGGCGTTTTATGTGTTTTCCAATAGTTACAGCAACAGCCAAAGATTCAGTCGTCCCACTAGGTTTTACAGTGTTCACCTTATATGTATGAGATGGGCGGAAACAGTTTTTTCTTGCCTCCATTACTCAGTATCACAGAAACTCGTTATTTGAGAGGTAAAAGTTCTTGCATAGAAAACATGTAGATATATTGCAACAATAAGTTGGCGTGCAATCAAATAGTTTTGTTTATAGTGTAAAGGCTTCTCATGTGACGTACAAGCCCCCCTGGTGGAAGTTTTATATTTATCAGCCTTGGAAGGCAAAACAGCTATATACAGAATTAAACTTAGTTTTGTTACATGTTTAAAATTACACCTGCAATGATTTAGATGTTTATGTTAATATTATATGTTCATTATGCTGTTAAGAAGATAATGAATTCATTGGTGTTTTTCAATAATAGTCAATTATGATCATTTTCTGTTAGTTTCACTCAATTTTGGTCTACCAGGTACTTAATTCTTCTGTTAGATCTGAAAGAGAAATTGATATGTGGTTCGATCATAGTTCTGGAAATTTGAGTTTCATACTCAAAATACTCACTCAGTAAGGTAAATAAAATGTACAGTAAAAAAGGATTAAGTAAAAAATAGAATGCAAATGTCGAGATACTTTCAGACAAACAATTTGTTTAGGAAAGAAACGCTTACAGAGCCGTAAAATGAAATACCACATGTACATCAAGATGAACTTAAATGTCAACGCTTACAGAGCCGTAAAATAAAATACCACATGTACATCAAGATGAACTTAAATGTCAACGTTTACAGAGCCGTAAAATAAAATACCACATGTACATCAAGATGAACTTAAATGTCAACGTTTACAGAGCCGTAAAATAAAATACCACATGTACATCAAGATGAACTTAAATGTCAACGTTTACAGAGCCGTAAAATAAAATACCACATGTACATCAAGATGAACTTAAATGTCAACAGTGTTCCTTTTTCTGTACCATGTTACTAATATTGAGAATAATGTAACAAAAAAAGCAAAATCTGAACTACTTTTAACTGAAATATTAGTTGACAGTTACAAATATAGTAACACTGCGAGTATCAGAGTCAGGGAGTAACTAAGACTATGTTATTTGGGAGTTGCTCGTATAAAGAATGTTAAATGTTACCCAAATAACATAGTCTTCTTTATACGAGTAACTAAGACTATGTTATTTGGGTAACATTCTTTATACGAGCAACTAAGACTATGTTATTTGGGTAACATTATTTATACGAGTAATTTCTCAACACTGTATAATTGTATAATCATAATTATACAATTTCAGTAAAACTTTATGGTATCATGAGATATCTTCTTACACAGGGATAATTATTCTTCTGACATTTCTACCAATGACTCAAGCATAAGACAACAATGTGAAAATATTTATACGAATCACATAAATGAGGTAAAATACAACAAGCTTGTATACATGTAGTTATTGGTATAGAAGTAACCCGCGAGCCTTCTGCTATTCATTTTGTATCTTGATGTTAAAAAAGGAGATTTACCCCTTATATTTTTTCACTGATATTTAAACCACTCGCGGTATGCTGTATGGGTATTTGTTTTACCTTAAGATGGCGCTACAGCTCAAACTGAGGTTGGTAACTTTTTAATGTTTCAATGAGTAAAGGATGAAGGAACAAATTATTGGGCCTAAGTATATATATATATTATGAATAATATATAAACTTAAGCAAACTAAATAAAAAATGTCGAAACTGTACAAAGAAATGTATGTCTTTTTATCTATCAAGCAGAGTTATCCATCTGTCTGTCTGTCTGGTGCTATAGGATGTTATGAGAAACTAGCTGAGTCAATTTTGATTAAATTTGTTAAGCAACTTAGAAAGAGCCCCACTCACATCCAAAGATCGAGTTTAAATGGATAATCAACAGGAGGAATGTTTCGAGTATGGCAGCCATTTCAGTTTTACCTCATTAATGACGCGAATGAAAGTTCAACTAAACGAGCAGGTCAGTTGCAAAATACGTGAAACCGACGCCAAACGAAAGCTACGTTTAATGCCCCACGTGGCAAAGGTGGAGGTCAGTGTAGGGTACTGGAATCAGCTGCAGTGACTAAACTTAATGCTAATTTTTTGGAGTAGGTTAACATCTCGAATTACATTCTGATATAATAAACTTTTGAATAGAGCATCTTTATGCAAAAAAATCACTTTACAAATAAGTACCCAAGAGAAAACAGCCGAAAATTACAAAAATTAGACAATACAAGATAACATTCTGAATGATATACCACTGATACTCCCAATGACTTACCAGTAGTTCAAAGCACTGTCGTTTATTTGCCCACTACTGATACTCCCAGAAGTATACCAATAGTCCAAGTCATTGTAAGCAACTTGTTCATATATTGACATTGAACTATTGTTGTGTTATTGGGAGTATCAATGGTATCCAAGTATCTTACAGTGTCTTGGACTATTGGTATGCTACTGGGAGCATCAATAGTAGGCAAGTAACCCACAGTGTCTTGGACTACTGATATATCATCGGAAGTATCAATGGTGAACAAGTTGCTTATAGTGTCTTGGACTACTGATATATCATCGGAAGTATCAATGGTGAACAAGTTGCTTATAGTGTCTTGGATTATTGGTATGTCACTAGGGGTATCAATGGTGGACAAGCAACTTATAGTGTCTTGGACTTTTGGTATGCTACTGGGAGCATCAGTAATGGGCAAGTAACCCACAGTGTCTTGAACTACTGATATGTCACTGGGACAATCAACAGCCAACAGTGTCTTGAACTACTGATATGTCACTGGGACTATCAACGGTGAACAAGTTGCTTACAATGACTTGGACTATTGGTATACTTCTGGGAGTATCAGTAGTGGGTAGCTAAGTAGCGTATATTGACATTGAACTATTGTTGTGTTATTGGGAGTATCAATGGTATCCAAGTATCTTACAGTGTCTTGAACTATTGGTGTGTTGCTGAGAGTATCAGTGGTAGCCAAGTAGCATATATTGACATTGAACTATTGTTGTGTTATTGGGAGTATCAATGGTATCCAAGTACCTTACAGTGTCTTGGACTATTGGTGTGTTGCTGAGAGTACCAGTGGTAGCCAAGTAGCAGTTGTGTTATTGGGAGTATCAATGGTATCCAAGTATCTTACACTGTCTTGAACTATTGGTGTGTTGCTGAGAGTACCAGTGGTAGCCAAGTAGCGTATATTGACATTGAACTATTGTTGTGTTATTGGGAGTATCAATGGTATCCAAGTATCTTACAGTGTCTTGGACTATTGGTGTGTTGCTGAGAGTACCAGTGGTAGCCAAGTAGCGTATATTGACATTGAACTATTGTTGTGTTATTGGGAGTATCAATGGTATCCAAGTATCTTACAGTGTCTTGGACTATTGGTATGCTACTGGGAGCATCAATAGTAGGCAAGTAACCCACAGTGTCTTGGACTACTGGTATATCATCGGAAGTATCAATGGTGAACAAGTTGCTTATAGTGTCTTGGATTATTGGTATGTCACTAGGGGTATCAATGGTGGACAAGCAACTTATAGTGTCTTGGACTGTTGGTATGCTACTGGGAGCATCAGTAATGGGCAAGTAAGTTACAGTGTTTTGGACTACTGATATGTTACTAGGAGTATCATTGGTGGTCAAGTAGCTTATATTGAAGTTGGACTACTGGTATATTACTGGACTATCAACGGTGGGCAAGTAATCCACACTGTCTTGAACTATTGGTGTGTTGCTGAGAGTACCAGTGGTAGCCAAGTAGCGTATATTGACATTGAACTATTAGACTGTAGCAAATACTGCTGAACTAGTAACAGTGCTTCTACACCTATCTCTGTTGCTTTTCTTACATAGCTTGGTGAAAGGCAAATATGCCTCGTTATGTTTCAAAGCATTCATAACATTATTGGTAAAAACGAACTTCATAAACAGCTAACATTTGAGTTTTTGGAGTATCAATGGTGTTAAAATATGATGTCTTATAAGTGTTGGGCATTATTGAGAAACGCTTTGCTGATGTTGCTTTAAAGTACTTCTACATAGAAGTAGAGGTAATTACAGGAGGATCTATTTCTTCTATGCTTTGATGGTCGTCAATATAATCGTGCTGTAACTTGTAAGGCTCCACACATCATTATATGAGACCTTTATGAGACTAATTTAGACTGGATTTGTTCCCTGGATTCACACAATCCACCCTGAAGAAAGTTAACATTTAGATGAGCTAATTATTGCCATCACTGCTTTCAAGGATGGTGAAAGTTCTGAATTATTCTCGTGCATCATTAGCACTGACTTATTTCAATCCATTACTAGAATACTTTACCTGAAATGTCTTTACTGTGACAGTGATAGCACCTTTTGGAATTCATGTGTTGACCTTGTTCATATCTTCTTGATATCTTCATATTCGTACATCAAAGAAAGGAGGTTGGTGGTTGCACCTTGTATCATTTGAGTCACTTATACCATGGTGTTTTGCATATGACTAAATCAACTACGCTTGTCATCTCCCATGATACATGGACACCTTGTTGAGCTTGCCAAACAGTTATCTAAAAGCAGACAGACAACTCAAAACAGGTGTATTTCCAGCTTGGGCCTCAAAATTCACATGGACCAAACAATTGAAGTAATAGATAATAAAGACATACAAACTCCAAGAGACACTAAGGATTTCAGTACTCATGTAGGAGACATCGAGAGACTGCACAATACCAAAATGCCTGTATTCAGCAAACTCAGAGAAATGATCAGTGAAACCAAAGATACATTTAGTCGCCCTGATATGACACGTGCTAGGATGAATCAGATTTAAGGTCACGGCTTTAAAATAACTGGACAAGTATATTTATCGTTAACATACAGAAAAGGGTAAATTTGATAAAATACTTGTAATTTAGTAAAACATCAATAAATATAGTTGATTTTTCTTTTTAATTAAACTACAATAACATTTAATTAATGTGTAGTAGATTATTCTATCTTAAGCGCATCTTCAGCAAGAACACAATGTATTACTATGAGTATCAAAACGCGAAAATACGGCAGTTTTCAGGAAATAATACATTTTTTGCGATAGAATACTTGTCATATTTTTTACGATTTCACATGCTGTTAAACAATGTTTTTTGTTGTGTTTTTCATATAACTGCAAAGTTTTGTGTATCTATTATTATTATTGAAAAGTTTACTTATTATTGTCTAATTTCATGGATTTTCGGCTAGCTTTCCCTTGAGAGCTCATTTACCAAGTGTTTATTTTTGAAGAAATCTGTTCATTTCAGGACTCTATGATGTCAGAATATAAACATGAGACATAACATATTCAAAAATAGCATTTACCTTAGTTGCCCCAAACAGTACCTGTAACTTCTAGCAGTTCAACTTTAATGTATGCCATGAGAATATATGCTGATTAGTGTAACTGTACCTTCTAACCTGCCATCTCTAATGTATATTCCATAAGAGGCAAGGCTATATGCTGATTTCTTTAACTGTACCCTCTAACCTGCCATCCCTAGTGTATATTCCATAAGAGGTAAAACTATATGTTGATTTCTGTAACTGTGCCTTCTAATCTGCCATCCCTAATGTATATTCCATAAGAGATCAAACTATGTGTTGATTTCTGTAACTGTGCCCTCTAATCTGCCATCCCCAATGTATATTCCATAAAAAATCAAACTATATGTTGATTTCTATAACTGTGCCTTCTAATCTGCCATCACTAGTGTATATTCCATAAGAGATCAAACTACGTGTTGATTTCTGTAACTGTGCCTTCTAATCTGCTATCCCTAGCGTATATTCCATAAGAGGTAAGTCTATTATGCTGATTTAACTGTATCCTCTCTCCTGTCAGCCTGTAGTGTATATTTTGTTAGAAGCAGTTGTCTGCTGTTTCTTGCAACCCTATTTATTCATCGAATACTTTTTACTGTTTGGTTAATTGTTTTTTTGTAATTAAGACATACTGCTGTGCCACTGGGGGGCGCTTAGTTAATAAAAGCTTAAGTACTTAACAAACAATAATATCTAATGGTTCCAAAGGAGAAAAAAGAACTAGTTTTAACATAATGGCAAACTAGAAATGGGTATATTCTAACAGCTTGAAGGTTTTATCTTTAAGAAAAGTTATATTTTAACTGCTCCTGGATATTCACGATACAGATGTAATTCTGTAAAATCACTAAGCAAAATATCAAGTAGTTATACATGTTAAACCGAAAGTTTACAAATTTTAAGCTACAAAAAATTTTAAAAGATTCCAAAATATGTTTAGAACAATGAGAAATATTTGCTAATAAAGATCAGTGAATCAACAGCCACCGTTTTTATGTTCCATCCTATTATTCATATTGAAATTATGCTGCATACGAAGTACTCTTAAACGAAGCTCATTCATTAAACTTTAAAAGGAAAGCGTAAGCATAAAGGATTGATATAGCTCTTATAACAAAACCAAAACCAACAGCGTACACTTGACACAAAATTATAAAACAGGTAATAAACCACATGTCTAAACGTTGTTTGCATGAAATAGAACTTAGTTTAACATCGCTGATTATGCAGAAACTGCATTAACACATCGCAATGGTTATTGGTTATCTTTATACAACAAGACACGCCCACTAACTGAACAAGCGTATCTTTTCTCAGAATTATATTTTTACTTTGAATCCACATCTTTGAAAATAGGTTTGGAATGGGTAGGTGGTATACGAACGGTGCTAGAAAACTGAAATGGTAAAAAGCTAGAACACCAGCTGTTACCCGAAATATTGGGGAGTTATTCACTCTAAAATGAAATTATTAATTTCACAATGCACGTACCAATTGTTGGTACAAGTTTCTGAAAGGTAATCAAATGATATCAAATTACGTCATAAAAGAGAGGGAGCGTTAGCACGATTTCAGAAGATCGTGACACCGCAGGTCATGAAGATAGACTCGTAACGTTGACAGCGTTCAAAATGTAATATGGAAATATATACCGGAACAGCCTTAATTTGACGGCTCATTCATTATCGAGATGCACTTGGGGGCAGATTACCCGATAGGAGAAGATGTATCTAATTCATTTCTTTACATGGGTTTCTGGGGTTTGTTTCTCGCCCACTAGATTTAGTTACATGGGCAAGTTTTATATCGGGAACAATGTATCAAATTTTGTATACTTGAAATAAAAAAAAATCATCGTTGTGTGGGTTTCTGGTTTACTGCTTTTCTTTTCATTATAGTTTTTGGAATTGAAGCACGAAAAATAAATTGATCCTCCGACTGTTTCTTAAATGAGATGATACATTAATGAACAATTGTATTTTAATTGTTTTTAAAATAATATTTAAAGAGTATCATACTTATAACTTTGATTTTTATGCTTTTAATTATGTTTTAGATAGCAATAGAACACATTTGTGAAGTATATATTTTATGAGAAACACAACGTAAAACTTAGTCGTATCGCGACTTGAACCATGGACCTATCGATACACAGCCCGATGAATTAATCACTAAGCCAAGCAACGGATCACCAGAAGTACACGTATTTTTAGTAAGCATTTCTTATGCTTAGCCCCCTAGTGGCACAGCGGTGTATCTGCGGACTTACAACGGTAGAAACCGGGTTTCGATACCCGTGGTGGGCAGAACACAGATAGTCCATTGTGGAGCTTTGGGCTTAACTACAAACAAACAAACTTTATGCTTAACATGGCGTATAAGTTAGTTATTTTATTAATATGTTCGGAGCTTTAAACTTGTGTCAAAAGTTAACATTAAAATTTCCCGGGTCTGTAAATCGCACCAGTACATCTTTCGTGTGTATTTCAGCGAAGTATATGACGACCAAGTAACTGTTCATTACAGTCTGATTTGTAAAACGTTTTGTACACATAAAATAATGTAAACTCTGAGACGAATTAAGTTATTATACTTAACCTCTAAGTTTTAACTGAAGGTAATAAACTTTGACACAGAGCTTCAGCGGAATGAATCAAACGTTAAAAGTTAATTTAAAGTCAATTTCGACTTAACTTAGTTTTTTGTCCGGAACTCAAAAGAAATACGGCTTGTGGGGTATTTTATAATTTACCTTGAATATAAACGTTTTGAGTTGGCTAGTTGTTAAACATAGTTTCTAAATACTTGTGTGAGTTTAGGAGACAGCAGGTTCGTTTGTTTTTACGGCTAATTCCGTGTCATAATCTAGATAGTACAAATATCATTTCATTATTTAGTTTTGCGCATTTCTAGTCTTGTTAACTTGTTAAAAGTGTACTCCCCTCCCCCTCAGAGGCTCAGCAGGAAGTCTGCAGGCTTCCAATGCTAAAAATCGGGTTTCGATACTCGCAATGGGCAGAACAGAAAAACCCTGTGTGTAGTTTTGCGCTTAACAACAAACAAACAAAACTTTATTAAAAACTATAGTCACTTGAATCATACATCGTTTGATTTATAACATTAGAATTATTTCCTTCTAAGAAGATTTCAGGGAGTTTATATTATATTAGAAGGATTTTTACAGAGGGTTGAGTACGTTATATTAAAAAGATTTTAAATTTTCAAATCAACAAATCATATGACAACCATAGCCGATATAATGTTGCAGTAAAACAAAATATACCATACTACATTTTGACATTGTTTGGTATTTTATAGGTAGTGTGATGTAACCGAAAATTCATCGCTTTTGGGAGGGGTATGTAACAGCCTGTTTGGTGGGACGGGGATTCAGACCCGCGACCCTCATATTGCGCCCTAACAACCTGACCATGCCAGGCCGGGGAGGGGGGGGTCCACGAAGATGCAAAATTTTGAGCAATGGTGGTAATTTTATCTTTTGTAATCGATGTTATCTTTTGTTAAATATGACAGGGATGCTCCAGAATGTCCAGTTCATTCAATAGTACAACGTCAATTATTTTATGGAACACACTATATTACCAAGGACATCGGTTTTTCTTGCAAGGCCCTCAGCAAGACACTTAAACTTTTACAAACACAACAAGTAATATAAACTATAACAAAATATAGTGTTGCCTTAACAGGCTAAATCTGGAGCAAACTGTTGCCTTAACAGGCTGGAGTTATGTTAACTGAATAATATTAGCCAAGGATCTAAAGTCGTGTTAGTTTTAGTCTCAAAATTATTATGTGAGCCATCACTATATAATAAAGTACTAAAAACACTTGAGAACGAACTTTAACCTTATTACAACATCGGGGATCTTTTGCTAGAATATTTTATTGTACTAGTGTTCAGATTTAAAACGTTTCTTATTTATGGCTTATATTTAGACTAAATGCTAGAACTTGAAAAGAAAGAGACTTTTTCAGAGGATTAAAATCCTCCAATTGATGTTTACAATATCGTAAGAATCAAAAATATTGAATAGAAAACGAGCTCAAAATACGAGTTTCTGGGTTTGCCTTTTGTTGTTGTTGTTGTTGTTTCGATATGATTTTCAAGGGCTGAAATGAAAATGTTTACGTACATTGCAGAAAACTCACTTTCAAAATCACGAGTCGAGTTGGGTTTGTTACCTCTATTCGCAAATGGAGAGCTAAATAGTCCTTCCAGGAATTTGTTGTGGCATGGCCTGGTAGTTAGGCTGTTCGACTCTCAAGCTACGAGTCGTGGGATCGAAACCCATCGCTGTGGTGCCTTATAATGTCACAGTTAATCCCTCTTTTTCTTTGTAAAAGAGTAGACGAAGAGTTGACAGTGAGTGGTGTTGATTAGCTGCCTTCCCTGTAGTCTATCAGTTAGGGACAGCTAGCGCAGATAACCCTCGAAGAGCTTTGCGCGAAATTCATCAAACAAACAGGAATATGTTATTTGACCTGAATTTCCCGTTTCATTCCGTACAGCTTTATCGGTGAGGCCTAGTTTTGGGTCAATTTTGAGGATGGGGCGACTTTTAACATTTAAACAGATGTATTACATCAATGATATAACAAGAAAACCATTATTCACAATATCCGTTAGTGCTGAGTTCCCAACCATTCATTATTAATGTCTAACTAACTTTCGATTTATTGATGTTTATTTGTCACGTGTCATATTTACATCACAGCACCGCCTAATGTTTTTAATTCTACCAGTTTAATCTATTTCTTTCTCGTGAAAACGCCCTCTGCAGGTTTTTTCTTCCCTCTTGTGACCTCATTCCATATATTAAAGTGCATGGTGTACTGATTTCGTTTTCCTGGGGTAGAGTAATACGTTACATTCGATTAACGTACACTGACAGACCTGACTATTATGACAAGCTATTAGTAGACTATTTATTGCGTCAGGTGTGTTTAGAGACAGTATATATAAATCCACAGCGTGCTTATACTAGTGTCAGAACAGAAGCATACACTTTGTAGTATAAGAACAACAGCGTGTACTAGCAATGTGAAGACACTCACATCTATTTACTGATGTAAGAACATTCATGTGTGTGTGTACTTCTGTGTGTTTAATTATTGGGTTGAAGACACTCACGCGTGTACTTTTATCAGTTTACTTAACAGTATATGTGTGTGTGTTTAATTACTGGGTTGAGAACACTCATGTGTACTTCAACAGTATACTAAACAGCATAAGTACATCCACATATGTACTTGTGTGTGTTTGTGTTTAACTACTCAGTTGAAGACACGTGTGTACTTATTCGTGTGTGTATTAGCCTACATTAATACACTCGCTCATATTTTACATGTTAGGGTTAATACATGCATATTAAATCACTCACAAGCATACATATTAATCAGTTGCTATTCCAATCATGTGTAATTCCTAACAGGAAAACACTTGTGTAGTGCTAACACGATGGTAGTTCATGTGTATGCTTGGATGAGAGGCGTATAATTGTCAACGGGTTCTATGTCTATCACTGACTACATGCAATCGATAAATTTACGAGCGAGTCCAGAAACACCATCTGGATCCCATCTGTTTCTTTAATAATTTTACTTCACTAGCTAACACCTGCAGTTAGAACTAAAACCTTCATTCTACTAAATATATCATAACGGGTCTTGATTAAAAGTTTGTGTAACATATAATTAGAAGTTTGTATAACATTGCTTGATTAGAAGTTTGTGTAATACATCTTGATTAGACGTTTGTATGACATGTCTTGATCAGAAGTTTGTGTAACATTTCTTGATTAAAAGTTTGTGTAACACGTCTTGATTAGAAGTTCGTTTAACATGTCTTGATTAGACGTTTGTATAACATATCATTAGAAGTTTGTATAACATGTCATTAGAAGTTTGTGTAACACGTCTTGATTAGAAGTTTGTGTAACACGTCTTGATTAGAC
>NW_013666110.1:217074-221319 GCF_000517525.1 Limulus polyphemus | reverse complement strand
GTGTAACACGTTTTGATTTAGAAGTTTGTATAACATATCATTAGAAGTTTGTATGACATGTCTTGATTAGAAGTTTGTGTAACATTTCTTGATTAAAAGTTTGTGTAACACGTCTTGATTAGAAGTTCGTGTAATATGTCTTAATTAGAAGTTTGTATAACATATCATTAGAAGTTTGTATAACATATCATTAGAAGTTTGTATAACATGTCTTGATCAGAAGTTTGTATAACATGTCTTGATTAGACGTTTGTATGACATGTCTTGATTAGACGTTTGTATAACATGTCTTGATTAGAAGTTTGTGTAACACGTCTTGATTAGACGTTTGTATGACATGTCTTGATCATAAGTTTGTGTAACATTTCTTGATTAGAAGTTTGTGTAACACGTCTTGATTAGACGTTTGTATGACATGTCTTGATCAGAAGTTTGTGTAACATTTCTTGATTAGAAGTTTGTGTAACACGTCTTGATTAGACGTTTGTATGACATGTCTTGATCAGAAGTTTGTGTAACATTTCTTGATTAGAAGTTTGTGTAACACGTCTTGATTAGACGTTTGTATGACATGTCTTGATCAGAAGTTTGTGTAACATTTCTTGATTAGAAGTTTGTGTAACACGTCTTGATTAGAAGTTTGTATAACATATCATTAGAAGTTTGTGTAACATTTCTTGAATCTGAAGGGATTTCAGTGTTTCTTCTTACTTTAGCTGCAAATCCCCTCGACACCTGTAATGTGTATGCCGCAAGTTAAATCTGGCAAACATGTGTCATTTGTTCCTCTAACTCCAGTTTTTAGCTCACTGTTTGATGCCCACCAATTTATCCGTTCCATTTTAACCTAGCGTTTTATTTTTCTAATATTTTTTCACCTTTTTTGACTATTTTTTTATGTCCGTCTTTCGGCCTATTTATCTTATATATATATTTGTTAAAAGTTTAACTTTGTACTTATATCTATCTATATATATATATTTATATCAAATCATTTTTAAAGACCTAACTATCAACAGAGCTGACACACCTACGACAGTCTGATTTCTTGACCTAAAAAATCGCCCCCATTACCTTTTCTCGGGAGTTACAACTAACCAGCCAATCAGGAGGCTTTTTTAAATGAGCCGTAGCTCTTGATTCGACAAGTTCTCCACTCTTCACCAATCAGTTTGTTCACCTTTTTATGTCTCTGACTGGAGTGATGTAGAGCCCTCACAATAGTCCTATCTCCTGAACCGTTGTTCTATTATACGTATACATTGAACTGCAAATCCTTAATTTATAGATCAACCAAGTTACTGTTGTATTGGATGTTAGGTAAGTACAACTAGTGTTTCTGACTAGAGAAAGAAAAATATAGTTTTTAATTTGCTATGTTTTTTCATTCTAAATTGTTTTTCTTATATGGCTCCTGTTTCAGTTTTCCGTGTTTTATTTTGGTTTGATGTTACACGAGCTGTTGCAAGTTATACATGGTTTTCATTTATTCTATTGCATTTTTTGCATCTCTGGTCATCTTTAAGGTATCAACTGTAATTTTTTTTGAATTTCCGCTTTTTGGCTTGACGTTATACTTTTGTTTTTGGCAAGCCATACAAAGAGATGTGGCAAAGTAGTGACACATGATTAAGCACATTTAGAAACTTGGTTGTACCCACTCTGTAAATAAGTCACGTCATTAGTTACTCTACATTTAGATTTTAAAGAAAAATATCATCTATCTTCAAAATTTTATGTGCCCATAAAGGCTATGACGATATCTTTGTTTTTAGCGATCGATAAGACAAACTCGTGCAAACCGAACGTGGTTTTTGCCTCTCAAATACACAAAAGCTAGAACCTTGTTTTAATTATGAACGTCTTGAAAATACGCAGACGGTCTAAAAATAAATAAATAAAATATCTGAGACTTTCATAAAACCCAGTATGCCCTAGGGGTAAGTGCACGCGGACTGTGAATCCAAGGGATCTGGTTTGCGTCTTGGTACCACAAAAATACGTTCCCCAATTTTGGATCTTGGATGCATCATAAGATTGATGGTGAAAACCCACTATTCGGTCATACAGGGGCAGCCCTAGAGTTAGCAGTTGGATATTATCTAGCTGCTTTACCTCTAATCTATCAAAATTTTAAAACGGATACACGCAAGGAGGCCTTGTGTAGCTTTGCGCGATAAGTCCAAACAAATAAATTCTAATTTCAATCAAATGATTCCAAAATATATTTATTGTATAACTTCCTTGTTCTGGTTTTAATTGATTTATTGTTATTATTAAATGACTGGTTATAGCTTTTGAAAATATCTTTATGTCGTAAAATAGAGCGTTTCAATTATAAAACTGGCAATCTGCTTTCGATTAGCCTTGTAGTCACTAAACTTTGCTTTAACTACTAATGAAGTGTTATAACCTTTGTGCACCCACAATTCAGGTTGATGACTTTGTAGTAAAATTGACCCGCCAATACTTATGGCCTTCCCTCAATGTCAATGTTCCTTTCTACATTCAAAAACAAAACACCAATTAATGCCTATAATATTATTTGATAACAATTTAGGGCACGGGCTGACCCTGTTGTAGGGAACTGAATTTCAGAGATAGTGAGCCAAGTTCAAATCCATGCGACATCACAAAATATTTCCCGTAGTTTAAGCTGTTGGCGTGCTATAAGAGTGACAGTCAATCCCTTAGTGTGAGTGGTAGGTGGTAGGGTGCTGCTGGCTAGTTGCCTTCTTTCTGGTCAGTAGCTCAAGAATAGGAACGGCACTGTCAGTGGCAAGTCTGCAGGCTTACGACGCTAAAAATTGAGTTTCGATACCCATGGTGAGCAGAGCACAGAAAGCCCATTGTGTAGCTTTATGCTTAGTAACAATAAACCCAATGAATTTAACACGTTTAACATACTATTTTAATTTTATCCGAAAAAAATGATGACTGAAAATACAAACTTCCCTTTGTAACTTTTTTTTTAGAAAATATAGATTTGTTTAACAAGAAATTTAGTAATGTTAACATGATTAAGTATGACAGAAAACTAGGATAAAGAAAAGTGTTAGTTACGTGATTGTTTTTCTGATAAATAATATTTGTAAAATGACGTGGTTCAGGTAAACCGTACTTTCAAGTTTACAAAACAACTTTATAATGTGGTTATTTTACGGTAGATAGTACCAAAGTTAACAATGTGGGTTCAATTCCAAGTGCTTTTCATAACTGAATAAAGTTTAAAAGTACAAGATACATTGGCCACATATAAGTATATGCTTACAAGATTCGTTTATACCTATTTCTGAAAGGGTGATGTCAGCTCACACTCTCAAATTATGAATAAACGTGAACATGGCACAAAACGATTTATCATCAACAAGATAAAATGATTGAAAAAGGTCACAATCACAGATTTGAAAAAAAAACGAACCAACTGCACTTTCTGATTCACATTATAAAACTTATATGAAAGAACATATATTATTGCGAAACAAAAGAGCGTCGTAATATTGAGCAAATGTGAGCTTTTTTATATATACACTTCGTACCATGTAATAGAGCTTAACGCTGAAGAAGCAGTGTAGGATAAGCAAAACAGTTCAGAACCTGTATTTGTGAATAGATAAAAAAAATGAAGAAATAAAATACTAAAAGACAATACAAGTGTTTATTGAGCCCAGAGAAAAAAATATGAAGTGTAAAAAAAAACGAAGAGATAAAAAAGTATAAGACAATACAAGTGTTTATTTAATTCAGAGAAAAAAAAATATATATATACATTATATTTTTTGTATTTCTATTTGTTTGTTTGGGATTAAGCACAAAGCTACACAATGGGCTATCTGTGCTCTGGCCGCCACGGGTATCGAAATCCGGTTTCTAGCATTGTAAGTCCGAGACATACCGCTGTGCTACTGGAGGGGTTATTTTTGTTTATGACAAAGCTATTAAGGTTAATGCTGGAAGATGTAAAACGGTTTGTTTGTTATTAAGTACAAAACTACACAAAGGACTATCTGTGCTCTGCCACCACGGGTATCGAAATCCGATTTCTAGTGTTGTAAGTCCGCAGACATACCGCTGTGCCACTGGGGGGCCGGGAAACTCCCGAGTTTAATCCAAGTACGCACCAGTTTCTTCAAAACTAATGTCACGCTGCACAAACGAAGTATGAATTATATTCAATGATGAATTAAGTACAAAAATGGAGCTTTCTCATTCAAAGTTATCAAACGGTACCTAATGTACTAAATC
>NW_013666110.1:215132-216544 GCF_000517525.1 Limulus polyphemus | reverse complement strand
TTGAAGATAAATTTTGAGTACAGTGGCTCTTTAGTACATTAGGTACCGTCATCCGATGTCTTGAAGATAAATTTTGAGTACAGTGGCTCTTTAGTACATTAGGTACCGTCATCCGATGTCTTGAAGATAAATTTGAGCCACTGTACTCAAAGTAATCAGAATGCTCCTATCTCGGATCCCCCAAGTGACTTACAACTAGTTCATATACAAATATCCTTATTACTTCACCACGAGGGTCATGTTTTAGTGACCTTCGAAGTGAGTGACCAATGAACGAATCACAGCTTTGGAGCCATCGAAGTGTTGACGCTAAATTAGCCCTAAAACTGCTGAGATTTTATAAAATAAGGAAGAAGCACCTTCTATATTTCACTTACAACATACAACATACAACTTACAACAACATAACAACAAATATAGTCAACGAACAAACAGACAAGCTAATCGATCGCTGCCTAAAATAGAAAATAAATTACATTATGCTACAGGAAAGGGGACCTGGAACGTCGCAGTACAAATGGAAGTCTATTGTATAGAAACGCATGCTGATTCTAGAACACCTAAGAAACTAAGTAGATCCTGGAGAAACCGCAGGACTCCAGCTCCACTCGTAAAACCTGGTTCAATAAAACACCATTCAGGTTTCCCTATACGGATTGTGAAATAAGAAAAAAAACTTTATGGTCCTAATCATAACCCATATTAGGACATATTGATAACAAAATGGGGGAAGGTCGGCTACTAATACATCGTAAACTACAAGTGAACATTGTTTACGGGACTTTGTGCCAGTTTTGGGAGACACGAGTATTCTGTTCTTTGGTTCTTTCTGCCATAGGTACTCTTCGAGTTAAACCTAACTTAAAACACTTTTTTTTTAATCATTACGTACATATATTTCCCGTCAATTACTATGATAACTACTTCATAATCCATAGATTTATTCGTAAGCTTTGTCTTGCTACAAACCAGATGCATGATACATATATAGTTTATTTTAGCGCAAAATCTTAGCTGTATCCGCCGCGGGGATTGGGCCCCGAATTTTAGCGTTTTAAGCCCTAAATATTGCCACTGATCCACCGGGAACAATTATATATAAAAACCCATATTCGGGATGAGACTAGTTTTTCTAGTTTTCAGTTACTAAACTAATGTGTAAAGGTTGGGAAATCTATCAATATTAACTGTCGAATTTACTAAGCTTGGGTTATTATAGCTATTTACTATATGTAAATAATAGATTACATCATCTACTTCGTTAACTTTTATATTTATTCCATTATTTAGATATGTTTTAAACACACTGATTTAAACTTCTATTGATAAATCATAAAGTGTTGTGGCCAGGTGGTTAGGGCGCTCGACTCGCAATCCGAGGGTTGCGGGTTCGAATCCCCGTCACACCAAAC
>NW_013666110.1:211872-214742 GCF_000517525.1 Limulus polyphemus | reverse complement strand
CAAACAAACATAAAGTCTAATTATAGGAAAAAAAACGACCAATAGACACAACGTAATTTTGGTATGTACATATAGCTTTGTAGTAGTTGGTACCTTGTTGCTAGCAGTTTGTTTCAAACTCTCACGGTCGGCTAGGTTCCGTTACACGAGTGGAAACTTACAGTTGAACGGACTATGGTGGATATGATTTATGGGTTTACGCCCTAAAGCGGGAAGAAACGATCAGGTGGTTGTTCCTTATTACCTCTGTTACCTGTACTTCTGAACACTAGTTTAAGGTCAACACCTGGTTGTTGGGCTTGTCGTCTCACTCTATTACTGTAGTGACCTGAATTTAAGGCAGCCTCGAATTTAAAGCGACCTTAGTTTTGAAAGACGATATATTTTTTTTGTGTGTGTAAAAAGAAATGTACAGTAGACCTAAACCATAATAAAACGATACTATAAAGTAAATAAAACAACTTCAGAATTTCAGGTGAACAATGGGGAAAATATACGTTTTTATACTCACCATTACTCACCAAATTTGTGATCCACTTTGTTGTAATCCGAAAGTCCAGGTTGGTGTTACAATATGGTAATCCCACAAAAACGTTTTACATGCTTTGTGGCTTAATGCACACACAACTATACAACTTTAAAAGTAAGTGCCAGTAGGAATTATTTAAGTATAAGTTTCTGTCAAAATGGTAAAGTATGAGAAATACGGTGCCTACTACTTACTCGTTACCATTGTAGGTTGCGTTATAAGAGTGGCAGTCAATTCCATTATTTGGTTAAGAGTAATCGCTTCAGAATGAAGACAGCTAGACAGTAACACCTGCTGCCAGAAGAGCTTTGTCTGGCTCCTACAAATGAATAACAGAATTGACTGTCACTATTATAACAAACCCATAGATGAAAGTTCAGAGTAGTTTCAGTGGCATCGCGTCTCTGACCTTCCAAGATGTTAACGCTAATCACCAGACTGGTTTTGTAATTCAGGGTTACATTATGGCATCATAAAATATTTTTACAAACATTTCAATCACGAAACACTGCATAATCGATATAGCCCTATCTTTGGCTTGCCCTTATTTAAGTCAAGTAAGGGTGAATAGTGTAACGACCGCAATGGATTAAAAATATGTTCTGTATTAAATGAACCATCAGTTTGAACACTTCTTCAACTGTTCGTCGTTCAACGCACTTTCAAACAATAGAACAGCTAATGGATGAATCTACAAATGTCTATTTACAAACTCTTACACACTACTGCAAGTGGCCTGGTGGTTAACGGATTCGACTCACAATCTGCTGGATCGTAATTTGTCAATTAAATGCTCGTTCTTTCGGCCGTGTGGGCATTATGGTGTGTCAGTCAATCTTAGTATTTGTTCGTTAAGAGTAGTCCAATAATTGGTGGCGTTTACTAGCTGACTTCCTTCTAGTCTATCATTTAAAAATTAAGGACAGCTAACTCAGATAGCCTTCGAGTAGCTTTACAACACACACACACACCAAAATGTGTTGTTCAAAACAAGAGGGATATTAACAGCGTCTACCAGAGACAAAATGAGAGTTTAAAACACATTTAAAATTATTTTCTTGAAACCTTATATTTAGCGAGTTAGTGTTCTTCTTTCTTTCTTTTGTTTTGCTGATCATGTTCACATGTTGGAATTGAGTCGTTCTACCAGCAATAATATGAATTAATGAGCATGTTCATATGTTGGAATTGAGTCGTTCTACCAGCAATAATATGAATTATGGGTTAATGTCCTCAGTAATTTTCACGCATTTTCTTTTATAACAGTTTACACTTGACAGAATGGTAAGTACAGAGCAAAATATTAAGGTACACCCGTAATATACAGTCCTTTAGAGCCATAGGCTCACTGTAAGTAGATCATCACAGGTACCAGAATAATGAAGTTAAGACAGAAATTAAATATGTCATTCTTAAGATCAAAGAACTTGACCTGTGGTTACTGCCCAAAAAGAGCTATTCATTTTTACCAACAGAATTATGCAACTTGTAATAAAATGTAATTGTACGAAGTAAATGTGCATCTCGTAGTGATTGTGCATCTTAACCTTTGGGATATTTGTAGTTGACAATTTATCCCGTACTAGTTCTTCCATAGAGTCATTTGGTGTTTTTTTTAATAAAATCTTTGTAATTATTTATATACATAATTGTGTTTATTCAACATTTACTTATGTGCAAAACTGAATAAAAAAGAACTTGTAGATTATTAGGTTATGTATTAGGTCGTCAAGAAATTAATGTCGCTTTTATTTAGATGAAAAAAACCAGAACAACTTATATATCAAAACAATACATTTAGTATATGAAATAGTCTCCATTCTTATCGATGATGCTTTTCCATCTTACAATGAGATTGTTAATGCTCTGATTAAAGAAATCATTTGGCTTTGCAGCAAAAAACTTGTCGATGTCCTCTTTAACACCTTCCACACTTGCATACGTTTTCCCTTTAAGATGGTGTTGCAGTGAATGAAAAAGATGGTAATCTGATGGTGCCATATCTGGAGAATATGGTGGGTGGGGAAGAACTTCCCAACCCAACTCTATAATCTTGTGTTGCGTCAAACGTGCCACACGTGGACGTGCATTGTCGTGGAGAAGAAAAACACCTTTCCGACCGACGACTGAAGGATGTTTCTGACGAAGGGCTTGATTTAAACGTTCCAGTTGCTGACTATAGATCTCTGCATTGAAAGTTTGCTGTGGATTAAGGAGTTTGAAATGAATTACTCCTTTGATGTCCCACCAAATGCAAAGCATCACTTTCTGAGTCCAGATTTTGGAGTCGGAAATGGTTTTTATCTGGGACTGAGCCATTGTTTTTGGTGTTTAATATTCG
>NW_013666110.1:209664-211859 GCF_000517525.1 Limulus polyphemus | reverse complement strand
GCACATTACGTGCTAGAAGAGACGAAGCAACGTTCACACGTTGGAAACGGTAATCATCGGAGAGTTTGTGAGGCATCCGAACACCCTCTTTATAGAGTTTTCCCATATTCCTTAGATGTTTACATATTGTCTTATGAGAGACGTGCAATTTCATGCCCATTTCACGAATATGTTGCCTTGGGTTAGACTCAACAAGCGTCTTCATAGCATCAATATCAATTCCAACATGTCTGCCCCTGCCATCAGTTTTTAAGACTAAAGTAGTTACCTGAACGAAATCTGCTGAACTATTGTTGACACTTACGAACGTTCAAAACATTTCCATAAACTTCTTTGATATTCTTTGTGGCTATAAAGGCGTTGTTCCCTTCTTGTATTCAAACAGCATTACATGCCGAATGTATGTTTCGTAATGTGCCATCACTATAAAGGATTAGAGTGTACTAAACTTTACACATTATACAGGCTACACTAACGTGACGTTTCGGCGGTTCGTTTAACTATTATATATGATGTACGTTTTTTTTTGGGGGGGGGGGGTAATAAAAGCATTCCAAAACGCGACATTAATTTATTGACGACCTAATACTTCAATATTCAAACCAATGTTGTTGTTCTTTTAATTGCTGACTCTGGAACCGTTGGAAAAGTAAAGTATTCAGTTAAAATTTCTTCCTTTAAAACAAACGAAAAGATATTGTCTCAATAAACTTGGAATTTCAGAATTAAACAGCATTTATTAATAATAAGTTTAACAATCAACTGAACATAGTTCTATTGAGTATATTCCAGATTTGATCTTGTCTTTGGGTGAGTCAGCGGTAAGCTTACGTACTTCAAACGCTAAAATCCAGGGTTTGATTCCCCGCAGAGGACATTGGCTCAGAAAGCCCATTACGTGGCTTTAAGCTAAAACAAACCAATTTGATCTTGTATTTAAATATCGTAACGCACTGTGTTAGAAACTCCTATGAAAGAATGGTTATTTTCGTGAAGTTTTTATCTGACTGACAATATTTTCTGTTAATTATTTCATCATTTAAGGCAAAGTATATTAGCGTTTAAATGGACCCTCACCAACCCAGTGGCTCAGAGGTAAACGTGAGGTTTCGACGCCTTAAACACAACCAGCTAATCAAATAAAAAAACATGTTTAAAGGGATATATATTAACCAGTTATAAAACATTTCATACATGCTAAACATGAATCCCAGGTTGTTTTGTGAGAATGTCACGTGCATGCGCAAGTTACTAATTTTCTCTCACAACGGTATAATTAAATACGAAAATAAAATCACCATTCGTATTCGAGTTTTTCTCGACCAATTAAAATAAGCTAAGTAGTAATTTACGATGCTGATGATATTTTTATGGACAATAACATGTTGCCTGGATCAACAAATGCCAGCCTATAAACGGTTATTCTGAGTGAAACGTCTGAAGGGGCGTGTGGTTTTCGTTTTTTAAGAAGTCTCAAAAACTAAAACATAAATATAATTGCAGTAAAAGATGTAGAGGACAAACTCTGGTGCCCCCGAGTATCCGTAACTAATGAGTTTATAACAAAAGGTTACAGCTTCACTGGAACCAAATCTCTCTTTTCGTCAACCTCCTTGACTAAGTTATGCATGTTTCAGATGAGTTAAATGTATCTTTATATTTTTCAATGTATTTGCGTTTTCAAGGAATATATTCAAATTGAGTTACTGAGAAAGGCGACTGACATTTCCTGAGCTTAAGAAAGGCGTTTCAAACTTGATTTCTGACACCAAGGTTCATTGTTCACAAACGTACAGCAGAGATCCAGGAGCGTGTAATCATAAAACTGAACACATGTAGCTGACGATAAAGTTTGACGTGTTCTATATTTCAAGGTATCAGTCAGATATTGTGACTGAGGTTAATTTTGAAAAATCGTGTAAGATTCCACAGACAAATCGAGAATTATTACTCATCTGTGTTATAGCACATAGCGCTTGGCATAATGTTATATGCGTATTACATAACGCTTGGTAATGTTTATCTGCGTATCATATAACATTTCGTAATGTTTATCTTCGTATTGTTATATAACGCTTGTTTATACGCGTACTAGTGTATAGCCTGTCAAAAATCACGGCGTAAGTACTACCACCCCACCCCATAATACACCCTAACCTCACATTTCATAGCTAACTGATATAAATAACTTTTGC
>NW_013666110.1:200971-208700 GCF_000517525.1 Limulus polyphemus | reverse complement strand
GGAAATAATATAATAGCCAATGCTCGGCGAGTAGGTTTTCGTTTATAAACTTTTGTTGTTGTTCTCGACTTCATTTTTATTTTATTACATCGTCTCCATAGTTACTATTTGCAAATAGTCAATAATACTGTAGGTCCATTTTATTGTTGTACTTTCTACGCGCCTTTATAACACATTTTCATCTCATCATTTAATTTCTGTTGTGCATATATTGTTGTATAGAAGATATTTTAAAGTGATTCATCAGGCGGAAAACAAATAGATAGATAGATAAACCGATATGTGGCGCCATATAGTGTACCTACATTCATCTAGAAATTTTAATAAAAGTGACCCGAAAAACGGGGCTAACTTGGTAACTCGTGGCCCGATTTTAACGAAACTTGTTTTATTCTGTTTCTATTCTCATTCCTGTTCTCATTTCATTACATATATGGCGACATTGTGCGCCGTTTTTGCTGCATTTAATTACAGACAAGCAAATAAACAGTCTCAGAGTTTTAGTAGTATATAGATATCGCCATGTCACCATATGACACAGTCTAAAGAAACCCTTTAATTTTCTCGAACAGTTTATTGGACGTTGCGTACCATTAAGCTCGCTTATTTGTTTGTTTGAGAACAAAGCCACATAGGGATATCACTTGTGTCTACCGAGAGGAATCAAACCCCTGATTTTAGCGTTGTTAGTCCGTAGACATACAGTTGTTTCACGGGGATACATATTGAGATCGCAAACAATATAATTATACTCTGAACTTAGACTGAAATATTCCATTCTCCTCATTTGGCTTTTAGCCTCAAGATGGAGTTTACATCGGAAATTTCTAAACAGTAATTTATAAAACATGTTTTCCTTTTACATCTTTAAGATATACGTTTTTTTTATGAATAATAAAATTGTTATCTGAAGAACATGTTTTCATAAGAAACACCCAGCCCATCTTAACAAAAAATCAAAACTTTTGTGTGCCCAGAGACCACTTTTATGATAAGCACCCTATTTGAAAAAATCTAATCATCTGAGTGCCTTGAAACCAGTTTTTATAATAAGTATTTAGTTTTTTAAAAAATGCTTATTTGCGCAGACACTCTACTGATTAATCTTTGAAAAGTTTTCGATTTTTTTATTACTACTTGAAAAAAAAAATATTTGGTACAGATACGCAGTTCAATATGTCGTTTCTTTAAAACCGGGTTTGGGTTAAAAGAATCTTCTTTCTGTAACACCAGTTCCGAGGAACTTGAAACCAAAAACAAAAGTTTGTTACAACCCATAATACTTTACTTACTGCTGAGGACAACAATGGGTTCATTTTCTATTACTCTTATACTTTTTAATAAATAACAGTTTTAAAAGTTTTGTGTTATTTGCTTTGATCTTATAGAAAGGCATATTACATAAGAAATACAAATGTTTTGTAAATGTTAATCGATATTAAAAGGATAACATGTTATTTAGGCTACATAATAATGGGTTATCAATCATATTAATCAAGATCTTGTGTGTAATTTTACAGTTTTATGTCAGGATATTTCTTACATGATGTGCCCATCAATAAATATTCGTCACTTTGTCAGGAGGCATTTGGATACAACAGTTGTGATGTTGTATGATCTAATTGCTAATTTGAAAAATCCAAGTGTTGGTGATGACCATTTGTCATCTAGCAGGAGATCAGTTAAAACCTACAATTTTGGAACAGTGGTCTCTCAGTGAGTCGGAGAGAAGTGTGGTCTCTCAGTGAGTCGGAGAGAAGTGTGGGCTCTCAGTGAGTCGGAGAGAAGTGTGGTCTCTCAGTGAGTCGGAGAGAAGTGTGGGCTCTCAGTGAGTCGGAGAGAAGTGTGGTCTCTCAGTGAGTCGAGAGACCACACTTCTCTCCGACTCACTGAGAGACCACACTTCTCTCCAGTGAGTAGGAGAGAAGTTTGGGGATTTGTAATGTTAAAATATTGGGCTCGATTCCTCCGCGGTGAACAAAGTGCAGACAGCCTATTGAGTAGCTTTGCGCTGACACAGAAAAACAAACAAATACACAACACTTTTACCCAGAATACAATTACATTATTTATATGCTTTTTCTCATAATTTATACACTTGTTTGTTTTTTGTTAAGCACAAAGATGCACAATGGTTTATCATTGCTGTGGCTCACTGCGGGGATCGAACATCGAATTTTATTACTATAAGCTCGCAAACTTATCACTGAGCTACCTCAGTTATAAACTCTTACGAAAACTCACTGACAAAATATTGAATTATTGTTGCATGAAGTAAAAAAAAATAAAAATAGCCTAGGTTCTACTCTTATTAAACAACGCCGCGTGATGGCCCCAGTTCGTGAAAGCAAATCTCGAATTTGTGGGAATGCTGAAGGTAGCCTTTATTTCACGGTCTATGTCTTACGAAATAAATATAATAAAATATCGCAAACTATGTGTTTTTTCACCACTTACTGTTTCATAGTTTGGCGAAAATGATTTTTTACCCCAGATTCTTCTTTTTTAATTCTTTTTTGGAGTAAACAACTCAAGAGTACAAAGGAACTTTTCCTGTCTTCTGCAGTGATTGAACTCTCGTTCACAGTCATTATTTCTTCCGTCGATGGAACTAGTAATTGATGCATTCAACTGTGGGATAATATTTTCTAAAATAATAGGTCTAAAAACGCGTTCAGCTGGAAACGCAAGTATGCAGACTTCCGTTAGGCGTCTCTCTCTGTGCACACAACATCACTTCTAAGTGCACTACCCGAAACCATTATATCCAATAATACAGTAATAGTGTTTTATGGGCTAAACGCCATATCAATGACCTGTGAACCACAGTTTATAGTAACAATGAAGTCACCGTAGAGCCTAGGTCGGACCTTATAAAACACGTTCTTGAGATTCGAGTTTCTTCACTAAAGCCACTTAGTTACGTTCATTTGGCCACTTACAGTACTCGTTTTATTAGAAAACAAATAGAGTGAAGGTAGTTTATATTCGTGGGGAACAAAATGAGTTGGCTAACAAAAGAACATCCAACGAGAGGAGTTTTTAGTCGTTAGATAAAATAACAGCTTACAGAAGTAAATATTTGCATTCAAGTTGCAATTATCTTAAGCTCTCAAAGTGTGTTTTTTGGTAAGTATAAACAACTAGTGGTAAAAAATTCAATTTAGCTGAATAGTTGAACTTTCTTTCAGTGATGTTATTTGTTGGTGTTTCGGATATTCGAACACAGCTATGCAAGGACTTTCTGTACCTAGCCGTCCATTATTTAGAATTGATAGACTAGAGAAAGAAAACAGTACCCATCGCCAACTTTTGGGTTTGTCTAATTGAATGGTGATGGTTGACCGTCACTCTTATAACGCATCCACGGCCCCAAGATATGTGATCCACATTAAACTATTTGCTATCTACGCTAGCCGTCCCTAATTTAGCAGTGACAGACTACAGGGAAGGCAGCTAGTCGACACCACCAATCTTTGAGCCACTCTTTTATCAGCGAATAGTGGGATTGACCGTCACGTTATAATGCTCGCACGACTGAAGGGGCGAGCATGTTCGGTGCCGGGGATTCGAACTCGAAGCCAGCAGATTAAGATTCGAGCACCCTTAACCACCAGGCCATGCGAGGCCAACGTTGAACTGAAATTTATAATGGCGCAATATCTGTGGCCCTCAAATGTTTGGATGCGATTCTACTAATAACAAGAATGATTACAGCCTTTTCTATAAATACGTCGACAAGGATGAAAATATAATTTTTAAATGTGAAGTATCTTAACTATTTGCTTAGTGACCATTGTCTTTCATATCTATGGGAGTTTGAGTCCGTTTTATTTCACCATATTAGCAACCTAAATTAATTTAGGTATGTGAATAATGTTATGACATTTCGTCGAATTCATTATTAGATGTTATACAGCTGACCAACAGTTTAGTGATTGTGTATATATATATATATTAATCTAGGTTACTATATGGTATAGTAAAACGAACTCAAACCCCCATAGATATTATATACACTTCACCATTATAAGAGACCTAATGGTATTTCTTTGGTTTACTGACCCAAGTGCTGATGAGCCTTGAAGAGGCGAAACTGCAGTCCACGGCACATGGTTTGACCAATCAAAGAATGTATTAAGCCTTTACGTCACATAATTTTTTCCAGTTTCACCTCTGGAGAAAAGAAATATTTAAAATATATAAATAATTCTTGTCTTTCATGTTTGAGTGACATAAAAGGGAGGAAGTCAGTTAACTGAACAAGCTAGTCAATATAAAATGCAGCTAATAGACGGATGGTATTTATGTCTTTTAACTTTAGCTTAGTGCGCATCATTCACGGAATCTATAATTCAAGTTAACTGTGTTACTTTCTGCGATCCCTAGTGAAAAATTATTACAACAGTGACTTTTTATAATTATAAAGCCGTATTAGGTATGATTAGTGTATGCCTATACATTTATAGAACAAATAAATCGCCTTGTAATAAGTAATAACGTTTCGGCACACTTACGTTTACTTTCGTCAGTGGGTTGAAACGTCTATATTTTTATCCAAGTATATTTTTGTCAAGAAATTAGATACCAAAAATAAATATAAAGTCCAATCTGTTATTCGATTCAATCCTTATCATTGACTCATACCGGTTTTCCGACCCTCATCAATAACCCTGAAAAGATGCAGTGGTAGGGATTCGAGCTAGTAGAAAGATGTCATACCAAGAACGGCATATACAAACAGTTGTTGGTTTATACAGAACAGAAAAAGCCTTCGTTTGTTGTGTTTTCATGTTGAGAAATAAACCGAGGAAAATATCTGAATGCAGGTTTATCAAGGTCTAAAACAATTTCATGACGTAAAAAGTATTCGACTACTAATTGGCTTAACATGAGATCAACGAGTATACATATCCAATAAAAGTAGAGCTAAGCCAATAACAGTAAATTGACCAACGAACCGGAAGCTGAAAATTCATCACGCTGACATAAATCTGCCAAACGATATACGAAATCTGCTGAGTTCGGTAGGCTTTAGGGCAGTGGCGACATTAACAACATTATCTTTTTTACTTAATGTCTGTCCCGCGTTCGTCCGCCACAGGCAGATAGAGAGAGGGTATAATCGTCCCCCCCCCCCGGTCCCTTGAATTCCATTAGCCCAGTTTTATATCAGTTCTATCGTTGTGGACGTGACCTTGAGAATCTTTATGAATGTGTTATTCTATCAATCATATTTCAGTAACTGAAGCATTTAGTCTGTTTGAAATTTATTCGATCCTCAAGATGTTTTGCAGAGAAACTTAAATTGTTGTGTATTTTACCTCACGTTGTTCTGTACTATTATGATTCTAACTTACAAAATGTCACGAATGGTTATAATAAACCTCTAGTATTCATTTCTATAGTATTTAAGGAATGAGAAAAACAAGTCTTTACTTGTATTAGTTTGTGTGAACAAGATTTTTTATATGCACTATTATTATTACAAAACTTACCTATACCTGATAAATAATATATTCTTACACCTTTTGTAATTACACTCGTGGATATGTAATGGTAAGAAACATCACAATACGTTAAGAATCTGGATACAACAATAATGTTTATAAGAGAGCTCATAAGTGTCTCTAGCTGACAAAAATTTAGCACGTTAACATATTTTGTGTGTGATATCATTATAATCACTGTCTTACTACTTTAAGCCTGATTTTTCGTCCTAAACGATCAAATGTACCATCTTGGTAGAAGTGAGAGATATTTTTCGTTAAAAATTTCGTTGACCAATGAAAACTCGTAAAGCATTCAACATCTAGCGTTTAGCAAGTCTTCGTTGTGTTGTGTTTAAAAACTTACTTGGTCGCTTTTTTTGCTTCACTCGATCGATTAACACAACAGTGGGTGTAATACTACGCGCTATATTTAAGGTTGTGTACTTAAAGCGAAATACTTTGAAAGGAAGACAAATATTCCAAGACTTACCAATCAATATTGCGTTTCTCTGTTTACTGTCCCCCCCTTTTTTTTTTAAAGAAATCTACAAGTCTTCTTCACACAAACATTTCAAACTAATGGAAGAACATTTTGTTCAAGAAAACCACCTGGTGAGAGATATGCTTGATCAACCATATATCGTTTCTTTAGTTTCAGACCACCCAAACTATGGGAAGTACACCAGGGTGGCCTGTCGATGTGCAAGAAAAATATATGATTACTCGGAACTATTTTGGAATCGACCAAGCGAATATTGGACTACTGGAAGGCCAGTCTCACGCGGTTTATAATATACTGGAAAGGTCATTTCCTTTGGTGATTCCGCGACTTAACACCACGGCATTTTAAAGAGAATCTTAATTCAGGAAAAACAAAAACAAAATAATAGTCTGGCCTTGTGAAATCAAAATTACAAGACGGTTCTTTAAAGATGAGAAGTGTAATCATACTTAATTAACATCAAAATTAAAAGACGCTGCTTTAAAGATGAGAAGTGTAATCATACTTAACATCAAAATTACAAGACGGTTCTTTAAAGATGAGAAGTGTAATCATACTTAACATCAAAATTACAAGACGATTCTTTAAAGATGAGAAGTGTAATCATACTTAACATCAAAATCACAAGACGGTTTTTGAAAGATGAGAAGTGTAATCATACTTAACATCAAAATTACAAGACGGTTCTTTAAAGATGAGAAGTGTAATCATACTTAATATCAAAATTACAAGACGGTTCTTTAAATATGAGAAGTGTAATCATACTTAACAAAATATTTTTGTCTTTGTTAACTGAATTAACACTTTATATTTGACTCCCTGTAAGGTTATCCACAGACAGTTAACACTTTATGTTTGACTCCCTGTGATGTTATCCATAGACATTAGCCTCTACACAGGATTACTGCATTATAAAGATGGCTTATGAGTGACAGTAAGTCCTTAGCTAGAAAGACTCTAAGTATTATCACTACATTACAACAGAAGATTCACGAGTGTTGGTAAGTCCTCAGCTCAAACCCTCTAAGCACTCACGTTAAAAGCCTATAGAAATATTGATTTTCTTTAGCTTCAGAACGTAAAACTTTTTTCATAAACCTAAGAAGTTGTAGCAATGAGATATACCTCTAGTGGACAAAATGTAAACTATATTTTCACGTCTTCGTAAAACATATATAATGTCAAATCTTAACGTATGAATAATGTAAACAAAATATTAAAAAAAATGTTACAAACATTTTTGTAAAAGATTTATGATTGTGTTTTGTATCAACGTCTATGTTTCTTATTAACACTTACCTAAATATTAAATGATGTTTATAAAAAGAAGTTATACTATGTCTTGAGGTGTTGTTGAGGTAGATTAAAAATAACTGCGCGAAATTACGGATTTAAAATATGTTTATTTTTTTATTCATACGTTGTTTCTATATCTCGGGAAATCGTACCAGGTGGCATGAAATAATGTTCAAAGCATATATTTTTGTTACCCTTCCTTATAAAATTTGATTTATCTGTAAAAACTGGTAAATTCGTACACATCCAATAATCTAAAGGTAAAAATTTGATTGACACACTAACAACCAATAACTACAAAACTTTGTTCTAGCCATCATATGATGACATACTCTAACCCTATACACCTGGTGTTTAGAATTTTCAACTTTAACGACTCTTTATGTGCACATGAGCTAAATAACCAGGTTAGTTAGTTTGTTTGTAACTAAGCACAAAG
>NW_013666110.1:191830-200021 GCF_000517525.1 Limulus polyphemus | reverse complement strand
GTTGTAAGTCCGCAGACATACCGCTGTGCTACCGGGGGGGGGCAACCAGATCAGAGACTCCTAGAGTCGAAATATAGAGATCCCTAATTTTGATCCACTGACCAAAAGAAAGTAAACCAATCTCCGTCATAGAGGCCTTATCCAGCTATGAATCGAATAACAAGGTTGACTTTCACTCTTATAGCGCGCCCACGCATAGCTGAAACAGTGGAAAGTGTTGAGCGACATCGCGGCGCGAACCTGGAATACGCAGCCTAGCACACTTACCACTCGGTCTTACCCATGCATCTATACAACTGAACTAGTTAAGCCTAATAAACAAATATATTTAAATATCTGTAAAACAGTAAATGAAAATTATAAAAATTTGCTTTGGATACAAGATTGTGGCAGAATTTGAAAGTCTGAAAAGATCTAGCTTCTACAACTTAAGATCGCATAGAGTTTTTTTGTGTTGTTGTTGTTCCAAATTTTTAGTACATATATAATTCTATTAGATGTGAAAACCTGTTTTGAAAATTGTGTGTGTACGTATATATGTGTGTATTACAAAGTACACTTATATACCTATTATAAAAACCGCAAAAAATTTCGAAAACTGTTTGTTTTCAATTATAATTAAAAACATAAAAAAAGTTGTATACGATCTAATTTCAACAAAACACATAAACTCAGAAAATTTTAGATCCTGAATTAATTGAATAGGTGTATTTATAATAAAATAATAATAATTAGACGATCCAAAGATAAAAAAAAAATTACACACTCTATCTCTGATAAAAATGCAGTTAAGAGGTCTAACTTTTATTTTTAAAGTTTAGAATGGCTTATCGCTCTTAAATTATATTTTTGCAACGGCTGACGTTCTTAGATCATAGTGTCATGGAATATTTTAACATTCGCAGCTACGTTGATCATCTGTAGCTAAGAATAGCATTCACTCTAACTGGAAGTTCAGTAGTGTAAGTTTCACGGAATTTCTAACCTATTGAGAGGAAGGAAAGAGAACTCGGTACAGTGTTGAAAAATGTGAGGAAAAAATACCCGTAGAACAAGAGAATCGTACAACTATGTGCAGGAAGGGAGAGTTTACAAAACTAAAGAACAAAAGAGCTTCTGAAGAAATCTCGAAGAAGTGTGGAAAAAGCTGAAAGAATCAACCACTATATAAATGTTATTGTCTTGGCCAAAATGTTTGCATATTTTGTAATAAATAAGATCATTATTATTAAGATGGGATACAAATACACTTAGCGCTGTCAAACTGAGAAATGCATGTTATATTAAACACCTACGTATGTAGTTTGTATAATAATACAGGTTATACAAACATCATAAACGATGTATTCGAACAACAAACAATTTTATCAGACACCTGTAGAAAGATGTTTTATTCAACATTTCCCCCATCACAACAAAACATTACCAAAACTTATATAATGACAAAATATTATATCAGATTATTATAAATAGCGTCTGTAACCTTATATCAGTTCACATTAAATATTCAGTACTTAATTTCTCCTCCTACTACTCTAATAACCTCCGCAAGGCGACGTGCATGCTGTCGATGAGGTTATTGTTGTAATCCACCGTGATTTCATCCCAACATGTCACTAGAAGATGCTGCAACTCAGCTACAGTAGTTGACTTAAAGTTGTGGTTAGCAATTTTCTGGCTCAGTTCCGCCCAACAGTTCTCAATAGGATTGTAATCTGGAGACTTTTCTAGCCATGACATTTTGGTAACGTCTTCCTGGTCGAGATAATCCTGTACAATATGCACACTGTGGTTAGTGGCATTGCTAAATCTTGCTCTACCATATGACAGAAATGTCGTCTCCATGTCGTGCCTGTAGGAGGCGCCATTGACGTTTCTCTGGAGGATATGAAAAGCAGTTTTTCCACTATGATGAATAGCTGCCCAAACATGTACTGCATCACCTCCCCTCCTGTGTGTTCCCTGTGGAAAATATAGTCTTCCCTCGTCTCTTCTCCAGGCAAACGACAAACATAACTCATACTATCAGCTTTAATAAGCCGGAAATATGATTCATCTGAAAAGATGACATGTCGCTAGTGTCCTAACTGTAAGTTGGCGTGCTGTCTTGCCCAAGTAACACTGTGACGGCGGTGAATTCTGATAAAAGCGGTTTGCAGATAGCCCATCTTGCAAAGTAACCTTGTTTAGTCAGTTCTCCATTCACTATTCTTCCGGATACCCTGGAATAAATATGTTTATGCCATTTCTGTCATAAGATGTTGCAAGACTTATTTTGACTTTGATGTGTTAACTTAAACAAAACACAGTCATCTTGGGCACTATTTTTTTGGCGTCTACCAGTAGACTTTCCTGGAAAACCGTTTCCTGTAGTCCGATGAAGTTTTAGGTTTCCGGATACAGTACACCGGAGGTACCCTAATGTTCTGGCAATGTCCATTTGCTTCATACCATTTCTGGACAGTTGAACAATTTGATGCCCTATAACTTCTAGCGCGTGATGAGGCATGACTCTACACCACGTTAAGAGAAATTGTCTGAACAAAGCGTTAATCTGTTTCGAAAAAGATTATACTAAAAGCACACACTCTTATACAAAACAGGTGTGTATGTGTGTGTTTCGACGAACAAATGCTGGCTCAAAACAACTTATACAGACCAGAATAACAACTCATGCATGTTTGTTCGATCATACGATACTTCTCTGCTACTACTCGTACATTTACTCAATAATTATTCCATGCATGTAGACAATAACATCAATATAAAACATTATACAAACATTTTGTCCAGAAATGTACAATAACGTCAACCTGAGAAACACCAAAAAGGGGACTGACCCTTAGCAATGTACATCTGGACTTACAATAAAATCTTGGGATACTAAATACAATTACCTGCAGGTTATATATAATACACGCCTTTTAGAAAAGTGATTATTTCTTGTTTAACTAATTTTTCGGAAATGTTCGTACGCATCTAAAATGAACATTTTGTATGATGCATGCACCACAATACAACAGAAGAGTCGTTAATTCTTTATTTGAACACAAGGTCTATAAATCCCATTGTGGATACAGAAGATTGAGCCGTGTGTGACCCAGTGGTTTGAGTTCCGGACTGTGGATCTGCAGTTTGATTTTTAGGACTCATTATTGAAAAGAAATCTCGTTCAGAACTTTGGGGCCATGGGTGAAGTATAAGGTAAGAGTCAAATCCTATTATTCGGTCAGACAATAGTAACCCAAGAGCTGGCGATGGGTGCTGTTGAGTAGGTGTCTTCTCAACCCCTCATTTCAATATTAAGGGACAGCTGGTTTTTCACGAGTTTCAAAAACAAACAAATAATAAGGCAATTCTATAAAAAATGTAAATAGTTCATAGAATGGCCACAAAGAAGTTAATGTGGACCGATCACAGAGAATGGTTGTTTGTTTGTTGTTAAGTGCAAAGCTACGCAATGGACTATCTATGTTCTAGCCACCTTGGGTATCAAAACCTGATCTTTAGCGTTATAAGCTCCCGGACTTACCGCTCAGCCAACGGGGAGAGAAGACTGGCCTCGTGAATGTTATAGCTTAACAGTTGTTTAGTATTTCATACAGTTGTGGAGCATTTATTTACTCGCAAGAAATCAACTGAAAAACAACTATTTGCCCATTTATATAATAATATGAATTGTAACACAAATATTTCGTTCAGTTATTTCGGGTTTTCCTGCGGTAAAAAGAGTGCAGGTAGCTCATTGTATGTATAGCTCTCCAGTAAGAAACACAACAGTCTAGTTATTTCAAAGAGTCTTTGCTGACTATTTTATGTTACTATAGAGGGCAACACTCTGACTACTGAGATTTGTTACAGTACATTTTTGTACATTATCTTAAGAGAGCAACTTTAAAAAGGTTATGACTCTCACTGAGAGGTCGTTTGAATCAGTTTTAAACAACTGTGTAAATCCTATAATACTTAACGCCGTAGTGGCGTTTCATAGCTTGTTGTGAAGGCGCCACCTAGTGTTCTGCGAAAGTTATTTGATATATGAGCTTGTTAAACAGGGAGATTCGTAAAAAAATACTTTGAAATGTCTTGTTAAAAGTATTGTATAAATTAAGCGCTTTGTTTGTATTTGTTAAATGTAACAATTTGAGTTTCTATTTCCAAACGATCCCGTGAAATAGATACGTGTTTCTAAACCACGAGATGCAGAGTCACGGTGTTCTCATTAAATGGTATTCTAGTCATCAGTGATCTCCTCCCACACTCTCGATGCAGTACCTAATGGGTTTACACCAAAATGTAGATAGGAAGGCGCGTCTCACTGAAGAAAATTACTATCTATTTATGGAAGTTGGCGGTGTTCAGTCGCGTTCACCTTGGATATGAAAGCATCTTATGAAAATATGAGGTGGGCTGAGATTATACAGAGAATGGTAATCAAATTTGAACTTGTGCTTTTTGGGGTCAATGAGTGGGTTGTCCGCCGGAACAGAGAAATATATGCAACAGAATTAATGAATAGTTTTACTTTCTCTGTCGACAAGGTCTTGCCCTAATACGGATTGCATTAACCTGACTTTCTCAGTAAAAACAATGTATTAAGTGAAGTGTTTCAACACGTGGGAAAGGAAAAATAATCTTTTAATCCTGTTCTAAACTTAAAAATAAAAATATCGCAGTCCTAAGACCTAAAAGGTAATAAAAAACGTTAAAATCAAAATAAAAGATACGTTTTGATAATATATTTGATAAATATTTGATAAAAAAAATACTGACTGACCAACTAAATTTACTGTTTCTCATGGAATATTTGATAAAAGAAATACTGACTGACCAACTAAATTTACTGTTTTTCCCTAAGATACCCCCTAAGGATTATATATAGTCGTTCCTAATTTTGAAATACTAATCAGAGGGAAGGCAATCACTAAGCATCACTCACCGCCACAAGTGATTTATCTGATTTTGTAGCGAATAGCATGATTTATTGTCACGCTTATAACGCATTCAAAGTTGGAAGTGCTGAGCGATCTCAGCAGAATAGCGGAACGAACCTTGGCCCTTCTGATCTGCATCCAGACAAGCCAACCTTTACGCGAAGCCCGGTCCTAGATTCACTGGTTATTTCAACAACCTTACCCCTCGCTTAACCCATTAATGAGGATATTTTATGTGGTTTGTCGGATAATGATGCTATTCCTAAATGACGATCCATTTTTAGTTGAAGTTTAATTCAATATTTTCTGTTTTTACAAATAACACATAATTAAGTAAACTCTTCATCCATAAGGCATCACATGCATCTTAATGCTTTAACAATTGAACACTATAGAATTTGAATATATAACAGGAGAGTTTCCGAACTAGTATTATGTAAAATACACACAAACACAGGAGAGTTTCCATGATGACTTGGCGGTTGTTTAACTTATTCTTTAATTTCAGTATTCTCTGAGATACAAGCAAAAGATAGTTTCCAAACTAGCATTCTCTAAGATACAAACAAAATATAGTTTCCAAACTAGTATTATCTAAGATACAAACAAAAGATAGTTTCCAAACTAGTATTATCTAAGATACAAACAAGAGAGAGAGTTTCCAAACTAGTATTATATAAGATACAAACACAGGATAGTTTCCAAACTAATATTATCTAAGATATAAACAAGAGAGAGAGAGTTTCCAAACTAGTATTATCTAAGATACAAACAAAAGAGAGTTTCCAAACTAGTATTATCTAAGATACAAACAAAAGAGAGTTTCCAAACTAGTATTATCTAAGATACAAACAAAAGATAGTTTCCAAACTAGTATTATCTAAGATATAAACAAGAGAGAGAGAGTTTCCAAACTAGTATTATCTAAGCTACGAACACAGGATAGTTTCCAAACTAATATTATCTAAGATACAAACACAAGAGATTTTCCAAACTAGCATTCTCTAAGGTACACACAAGCTCAGGATCTGATAGAAACTTTTAATGCTAAAATAACCACATTAAACTTTTTGGAAAACAGTCAAATCGTCAAATAAAATTAAACAATTAGAATGTCGCTTAACAACGTGACAAGAGAACGAAAAATTGATAAACGTAAAGAAATAACAGTTAGTGTTTAAATTCCCCGTTGAAATGCCTTCTTCAGGAAAAGAGAAGTGTTTAGGTAACGAACGTTTAGGTACAGAACGTGTATAGGTAAAATTAGGTAAATAGGCCATCGCAGTTCTAGATGTCTGATTAATGCGCATTTAAGTCGATCGTAACGGAGACAGGGTGGACACCTACTAACTGATTTATGTTTTATTCATGCCCGGTTTTCGACAGGATACAACACAAAGTTTTAGAAGTTTAGCAGGTGTCACTAAATTGGATCCAGAAGGGGCTACAACAGTCATGCAAGCTTTTTTTTCCACGTGTCTTAAAACAGTTTGGTCTCTGGAAAGTTTTACACAGTGATATCAGCGATTATGGGATTAAATTTATTAAGAACTGAGGAACTAAAGAAGTATTCGGTCGATAACCTGTTGGATAAGTACAGTGCATACAAACTTTGAAAGAAACCTAATTATAATAGTTATTCATTTGTATGAAGCTGCCCCCCCCCCCCAGTGGCACAGCGGTATGTCTGCGGACTTACAACGCTAGAAATCGGGTTTCGATACCCGTGGTGGGCAGAGCACAGATAGCCCATTGTGTAGCTTTGTGCTTAACTTCACACAAACAAACACCGTATGAAGCTTTATTAAATAGTTAACACCGTGTTCGTTGTTTTCGTGTATTAATGCACACTTCCGTGTATGTGTGTCAAACGTTGCATTAATAGAGGCTTTACTTTAAGAGCCATTTCTAGCGGATCCACAGCACTCTGTGTTCAGTTTTATATAACTTATGACTGACTTATTTACTTGAGAACTGCCCATTTGTTTCCGTTAAAAGCTGTATAATTCAACTGTGTTTAATTGCTGACAAAACAACATATAAATTGCAACGTTGAGGAAAAATGCAAATGTTATACGATTGCCTCATAGTTGTTTGGCGACAAACTTCTAACTGTAGAATTCGGAGTTTGGTCCATGCACCGGATAGAGCGCAGGCCGCCCATTGTTTGCGTTAAAACAAAGAATCTCCTAATTAGTACGTTATGAACTAACTTCAGTACTCATCTTTGCTGGCCATTCAGTTATTTTCTAATGATATCGAAAGCAAAAGAGCGGAATTAATAATTATGAGTGAACTCTTTATACTGAATGAGAAAGAAAACTATTATCAAAATGAACAGAGGAGAATAAATACTTAATAGTGAAAACCTGACATTGTTCTTACTATTAAATAACCTTGCGACGACACTTATCTCGTTTTTTGAAACAACCCGTTTTTCATCAGAGTGAAAATTAGAGCATGATAGAAAAGATAATCTGGACATTTGCCTCAGGCCTCTGATGGTGTCAGCTGAACAACGTTTCGTTACCAGTTATCCAGGGCGTTTAATGTACAAGGTCGTCCCAAAGGACTTTTATATTTACTTGTATTTGTTGCTTTCTTTTCTAAAGGGCGATAATCATTTATCAAAATGTGTCTTCTGTAAATGTTTTTTAAGATTATGACGTTGGTATAATAGGATTTATTTGGCTTAAATGGCACGCGTATGAGTGAAGACACATACAGAGGTTCTATTATTACGTTTTTTCTTTCATTGACCATATGTCTTAGGGTTAAATTACAGTCGCATTTTGGTTTTGGTTTCTATACTATTGGTAGTTCTTTTTGTTGGTTTTTTTGCAAAAAATCTTATGCTCAAATTTATAAGTTAATAAAATAGAATAATAAAAATAAATGCACTATATAATGTAATATATATATATTATTAGTAGACTCCACGATTCTATTTATAATATGAAGGCCTGCTTGGTTTTTGTTGAGCACATAGCTACAAAATCAGTTATCTATGCTTTGCCCACTGTCGGTATTGAAATTCGATTTTTACATTGGAGGTCAGATTAAAGTTTTTAGCTTACCTTAACAAAAGGAATTTAATTGTTAGATGTGAAGTATATGTTTTCATTAACATTTTCTGAAAAACATTATTAGTACTTGATGATATAGACACAAATGTAAAAAACAAATATTTAGCTTTTTTTAGCTAAAATGAAATTAAGACTGCAACATATACCATGACACAATTATAATTTGACCAC
>NW_013666110.1:181653-190878 GCF_000517525.1 Limulus polyphemus | reverse complement strand
CCACTATTCGTTGGTAAAAGAGTAGCCCAAGAGTTGGCGGTGGGTGGTGATGACTAGCTGCCTTCCCTCTAGTCTTACACTGCTAAATTAGGGACGGCTAGCGCAGATAGCCCTCGTGTAGCTTTGCGCGAAATTCAAAACGAACAATTATTTTCCTTTGAAAACAACAAAAAAAAACATAAGAGAAATTAAAAGAATTTCGAAAGTAATGATAAACTTTGTTGGTCAAGTTACATTTTAAATCTTTGAAGTATTTATGCTTAATTTAAAACAGCAGACGACCACTGAAGTTATGATACAATGGAAGATAGAAATTTCACTCTGCAAATATTATTTTCTATGATATTTTATGAAAGTGCTACTACTACTATATCTGAGATCATGTATGACTAGTAAATTTAACTCTGGATCTGTAGTATACATATATATATATATTCATGTACTATAATTACACAGGCCTGCGATGGTTTTATTGTCTTCAAATGTTTACATGTTCTACGGTAATTCCTGTATGCTGAATCCGAAAATGATATCCATTTTTCATCATCACGTACAGAATTTTCACGAATCGTCATAACGCAATACATAAAAGAAAGACCACAACACGTAGTTTTGAGACAAAAAGACATAGATTTCACAAAAAAAAATCTGGTTGAATGAGGATGCATATTTGTTTGATATCAATGTTCTTCCCTTTTCTTCAATTTATTTGTATTTTTGTTAACAAGCATAATAATAAAAAACTTTCATTGTGGTAAACGAAATAATTACTTGATCTGAGTAAGAGTTTGTTTTTTGTTCTCGATTTGTAAACATTCTTATGTGATAAAAAAAAAATATTATTTTCGAAATCTACGTAGCTGAATTATGAAGTCTATGAAGTTTAAATTCACAGGCCTGTACTATTTATGGATTTTTGTGCTTTTTTATGTAGAAACTGTGTTTATTTTCTTGTTTTTTTCCCCCCAGAATTGATGGCTGTAAGAGGACTATGGCTCTTAAGAATATCTTTGAAGATTTGCTGAGATGTAAATCGTTGAAAATACGATACTTCTTCTTATGGGTGTCTGCCATGGGAGGATTTCTGTTCACCTTTACAGGGACAAGAAGACGACCAGAACTTCCGAATATAATAGGTGACACTCTACAACTGAACGAGTACCGCAGTAATATTCATTTTCCGCGAAGCGTTTTATCCGAACCCAGTCCAATGGAACTGCTTCATCTCAAAGATTTTAAATTTGTTTATAATTCAACAAAAATATGTAGAGAAAAACCTCCGTTTATTCTAGTTTTAGTTCATACAGCTCCGAATCACTTCATACATCGAAAACTAATTCGAAACACGTGGGGATCAATACGTCATATCCATAACGTAACAATTAGTATCGGTTTTCTTCTAGGTGAAACGGACCAAAGACTGCAGTCAAGAATACGTCAAGAAAAGGATCAACATCATGACATCATTCAGGGTTCCTTTGTTGACTCCTACCGAAACTTGTCTTTAAAACATATCATGGGCTATAAGTGGGCCACGGAGTTTTGTCCAAAAGCTACATTTATTCTTAAGTTGGATGACGATGTTTATGTTGATACTTTTCAGATCGTAAGGTTCCTACTTTTTACTTTCGGTCGAAGTCCTACTAGTGTATTAGCTTGTTCGGTGGTATCTGCGGGAACTCTTCCCCACCGCAACGGTAAGTGGGGCGTTACAAGGAAGGAATTCAGTTTTGACACCTACCCGGAATATTGTTCTGGAATGGGGTACTTTGTGACATTGGATATTGCCAGAGATATCCTAGCCGCTTCCAAAAGACTCCCGTTCTTCTGGGTTGATGATATATTTGTGACGGGTATAGTGGCAGAAGCACTGGACTTGTCAAGACTACCCATCAATGCTCACACTTCGGACAGGCCAGAAGATATGATTAACTGGTTAAAACAAGGGAAAGGACCCAGTCCATACATGTTAGGGTTAATAAGTCCACGTGATCGTATAGAAAATAGTGAATTATTATGGAATAAAACATTAATTAATTATAGCTTCTAGCTTTAAAATAATTTAACTATCTATTAATTGTTGTTTATATGGAGTAGAATTGAATGTCAACATAAGTTTAAATAGAGAATATACGGGAAATTTATTCTTATTTTAAAAGTTAAAATATGCCGTGTGTTTTAATGATAGTAAATAAATCTTATCTAAAAATTGTAAATAAATTGTTTTAAGACTTGAATGTATTATTTTGCTATAAGCACCTGCTGCTGACATCTGTCGACGTGACATTATTTAGAGAAGACATCACAACACCTGGAGAATCACATTCCTACATATTTCTGGGAAACAAGCCAACAATATTTTTTAATTAACAGAAACTGATATCAACATAATTTTACATAATGCTGAAAATTAAATTGAACAAGGATTCCTTTTTTGTTGTTGTTGTTGTTGTTGTAAACTTTTTTTGTGTGTGTGAAAAACATATATTTCCAACAAAGATTTTAGAGTGCAGCCAACTGTTATAAGTTTCTGGAAACGCGTTTGTAAAACAAACGTTTTGTTTTTATTGGTGAAAATTTTATGAGTACACTTAGAAACCCAAATATTATCTTCGTTAAAGCTAAAAGTAATATTTATATCCAGTTCGCTTAGAACATATCTTTATTATTACTACGGTTGATACCATCAGGAGGCTTGTCATTTTTTCTTATCGCAACACTAGGCTTTTCAGTAAAACAGATTTTGTTTTTGTTAAGGACAAAACTACACAGTAGGCTTTCTGTGCTGTCCCCACCACGGGCATTGCAACTTTAGCGTTATAAGTCTGCAAACATACCGCTGTGCCATGGGAGACAAATAGAAGATGAATCAGTCTGTTTGTCACTTCATAGACTATATATTACTGAAGATATTTAAAAGTGTTTAATCAATGACCAGGTGGATTTATATGGTGGGATACAAGTGTTTAATCAATGGCCAGGTAGATGCATGTGGTGGGATATAAGTGTTTAATAAATGACCAGGTAGATGTATATGGTGGGATATAAGTCTTTAATCAATGATCAGGTAGATGCATATGGCGGGTTATAAATGTTTAATCAGTGACCAGGTAGATGCATGTGGTGGGATAGTAAGTGTTTAATCAATGACCAGGTAGCTACATGTGGTGGGATATAAGTGTTTAATCAATGACCAGGTAGATGTATATGGTAAGAGGTGGTGTCCGAGAGTGAAGCCAAATTTCTAGAAAGTGCTTGACCTATTATGGTAATAATTGAAAACATTCACTTAGTAAGGTTTAAAGATATAACAGTATAAATGAGGTTTCTCTGGAATACCAGAATTTAATACGTTTGCTTCTGAGACCACTTGATGGCATCGCTTAGCTTGGCACTAAATTACTAGCCCAACTGTATTGAAATCCTAATACTTTCTCTGAACGAGATATTTATTTCAAAGTAAAACTTGATTATGATATCATACTAAAATTTCTTATTATGTTCTTCAAGAAGATAAATTGTTGTAATATAACAATGCAATAATTCGTAATTCTTGCAGTATTTACACATGTTCAGAAGTTTTGAGCAAAGCTACAGAAAATGCCATCCACGCCTAGCTGTCCCTAATTTCGAAATGACCGACTAGATGGAAGACAGTACCCACTGCCAACTCTTAGGCTACTCTTATCTGGCCGAGTAGTTGGAGATGACCGTCAATATTATAGTGCATCCATGGCGAGGGACGAGAAATATGAATCATCGGATTCTATATCCAAGCACTCTTACCATTATATCACGCTCAGTTCAGTCTTGAAATAGCTATGAATAACAGAACACTAATGTAGTTTTTACTAGTTTCATTCGTTACCACAATGTTTGAGGTTGCACCTATGTATATCATTTTCTTTTATGGTTATACACAGAGATATTATTAATCAAATAAAACAAACTGATGCTGTGGTAAGCTGAGAACTTGAGTATAAGTTATCAGCTGTCAACCACCAAGTTTTAGGTCGATAACATGCGCGGCTACTCAGCAGAAAAAAAAGATCTGTAGGTGTATTAATAAAAACTAAACAAGATCAGTTGCCCACCTGAAGGCAAGTTTAGTTTTACCGCCTAGTTTCGTGCGTTGTCGGCATAACTAGGCTTATGAAAGCTAACGTTATTTGCATCTGTTACCTTCAGCTGATTACGGTATGAGCTTGTGGCCTGATCTAAACTGGCATTCCTTTATTTTACCAGACACAACTGTAGTATAATTTAATACAGGTTTTTACACTTGCCCATGATGGAAGTACTTTGATACAGGTGATGTGACTGATGTGGAAATAACATATGGATATTCCAGCTACTACTGACTACTACTGTTTCTTTATTATTCAATTAAGTCAGACACAGTTCTCCCAGTGGCCGGGCGTAGGTGCACAGATAAGATGCACTTGGTTCATGTAGAAATAAGATTTATCAATATTCTAAACCAAGGTTAACAACACGCGTGGCTCACTGGTTCGAGGTTAGCGAGCTGATAAATATCTAAAGTTAATTAACGTCAAGGAAGTGAGGATGGGTTCAATTGGATAAGTCAGAGTGAATTTATATATCAAATAAAACAAATGGATCTATGTAAAAGAAGTTTCTTATATACTGTAATGGTTACGTTAAATTAAAACAATAAAATCTGAAAAGTATAACAATATTTGTAAACTAGAACAACGCATGTGAGAAGTGATTTTTTTGTTCTTGTTTTTGTTGCTTCCTACTCATAGGACTAAATAGATGAATTGGGAGGAGTGTGACGGGAAGGAAAAATCGTCTGCAGTTTGTGAGTTTTTTTATCACAAGTCTGTCGACATAAAGTTAATAACAAAACTTCTCGAAAGCAGTTACGTTTCTAATTTATATATGTTTCTTAAGTTCTATGTTACATATTTTAATGGTATACCAGTGTCTTTTTTAAATCTCATGTGTTTGTAATTAGATTTCACAGTTGTTAAAAAAAACAGCTCAAAATCTCTGTGTACGTTACTCCATAACACTGACAGACTGTAAAATATTTTACTTCACAGCTATATAACTTGGATGTGTTACACAATGATTATGTACAACGATAGTGAGGCTGAAAGGAACATTGATGAAAGATCTGATCTACAGCTGTGTCGAGAATTGTGACACCATGGCTACTCTTCATTTTTACTGTTTTTTGTCTGGGGTCACCGTATTTTAACCATATCTCAAAAGATTGGGGTTACTGGTATTTTCCATTGTGGTAACTATTATAAAAACGAATTATTTGATTAATTTAGCCAATAGCTTCGCATTAAGAAAAAATTAAAATCGGTGAGGTTCATATACTACACCATACTGGGTGATGTAATGTTGTTGTTTTTTTCCTCTTAGAATGCTATGTGTAAAGAATAGAACAAAATAATTGTTTGACTCACTCATTTTCCTTGCAAAATAACCAGGAAAGCTCAATAGTAATTAGTGAAATCAACTGAATGTTATTGGAGATTCTTTTACACAAAAAAGCACGAACCCACAATCAGTTTCATACATAAAACGTTAATTTGTTTAAAAAGCAGATGGACCCCATCGGTAACTCGAGGGTTAAAAAAAACTTACTAAAGTTATTAGAGCTAAGCCTAATATATAACATTATACCAAAATATTCGTTTATTTGTTTGTCAGATTTCGCGCAAAGCTACTTGAGGATTATCTCATTTCCAAGTGATGGACAAGAGAGACAACATCACCCACCGACAAGTGATAGACTAGAGAAACAACATCACCCACCGACAAGTGATAGACTAGAGAGACAACATCACCCTCCGCCAAGTGATGGACTAGAGAGACAACATCACCCACCGACAAGTGATAGACTAGAGAGACAATATCACCCACCGCCAAGTGAAAGACTAGAGAGACAACATCACCCACCGACAAGTGATAGACTAGAGAAACAACATCACCCTCTGCCAAGTGATGGAATACAGAGACAACATCACCCTCCGCCAAGTGTTGGACTAGAGAGACAACATCACCCTCCGCCAAGTGATAGACTAGAGAAACAACATCACTCTCCGCCAAGTGATAGACTAAAGAGACAACATCACCCTCCGGCAAGTGATAGATTAGAGAGACAACATCACCCACCGACAAGTGATAGACTAGAGAGACAACATCACCCACCGCCAAGTGATAGACTAGAGAAACAACATCACCCACCGACAAGTGATAAGAGGGTGATGTTGTTTCTCTAGTCTATCACTTGTCGGTGGGTGATGTTGTCTCTCTAGTCTTTCTCTAGTCTATCACTTGTCGGAGGGTGATGCTGTCTCTCTAGTCCATCAGTTGGCGGAGGGTGATGTTGTCTCTCTAGTCCATCACTTGGCGGAGGGTGATGTTGTCTCTCTAGTCTATCACTTGCCGGAGGGTGATGTTGTTTCTCTAGTCTATCACTTGTCGGTGGGTGATGTTGTCTCTCTAGTCTATCACTTGGCGGTGGGTCATGTTGTCTCTATTGTCCATCACTTGGCGGAGGGTGATGTTGTCTCTCTATTCCATCACTTGGCACAACATCACCCTCCGGCAAGTGATAGACTAGAGAGACAACATCACCCTCCGCCAAGTGATGGACTAGAGAGACAACATCGCCCTCCGCCAAGTGATGGACTAGAGAGAGACAACATCACCCACGTTGTTTGTACGATCGACCAACTGAACTGTTAGAAAGTTTTATATCCAGGAACTAATTAGTTAGCTTATACATAAAATGTATTACTCCGAGCGTCATCAATAAAACAGACTGGATGTATGCTTTACAAACCTTTTCATTATTGACTTCATCTTGATTTTCTCCAAAAAATATTTGAACCTAAATAAATATGTTGAGTTTTTAGAAAATGGGGTATATCATTCAGTTACAAATTTTTGAGAAATAAAGTAAATTTATTTCTTTTTCCGATTCGGTAAATGTTTTACAAAATCCAGTAGTTATTACTATTATTATTATATTGCACCGAGTGCAATGCTTATCTTTACAAATATGTTCACAAGATACCTGATCTTTGAGTCTGTGATCATTATAAGTGAGTTTTTATATACGTTTCCCTCTATGGAAATCCATATACACCAATAATGGAAATCCATTACTGTAAGATAACCTTTTTTACCTGTATAGCGTGCTTTAGTTCCGCCCATCAGATGGTTATAATTTACCGCGCCCCACCAAGGGGTATCACAGTTTCTAACTTTACAATGCTTTATCTAAATCGTAAAGATAGATACAGGATAAAGTAGGTGGACAGCTAAAACCATAAAATTCAACGAATTAATGATTAACCCTGGGTCCTTCATTTTAAAATGCACAAATCTTAAGGATACTTTAATAAACCTCAAGCTGAAACAGAAGGTAAATATTATTCTGAACGTTTTGACTTTGACCGTTTTTTCATCTCCCTGGAACAAACTGCGGGACTAATTGCAAACCGGCATAAATCTGTTATAATAATACCCAATTTTGTCTTTCTGAAAATGCACATACACGTTACTATCTAAATGCGCATGCGTATACATTCCAACGACTGTAAATAAAAGGCGGATGTAAATATCCTTTAGAGGATATTTTGTACAACAACATATTAAGAGTTTATGTAAAGTGTTTCAAAAGGTCTAACGTTAAGTCGTAGAATAATATTATAATATTATTGGTGTCGCACTAGGACAACGGTAAATGTACGAACTTACAACGCTAAAACTCGGAGTTCGATTCCTTACGGTGGACACAGTGGATAGTCCAATGTGGCTTTGCTCTGTTATAAACAAACAAACATTAAGTTTATTTACTGATAGTATTAAGTACGGTAAAGTTTAACCCCAACTAAGCTAAAGCAAAAAACGTACACAACTTGGTGTTAATTTGTTATCGAATATAGACCGGAATTAATAAAGTCCTAACTAATGTTAGGCCTAAGACAAGTGGACTTGCACATTTTGGTATCTGCGATTACAATTCTTTTGTGTTATTTTCAAATTGAACGTTTTCATATACTAGCTTAACAGTTGACATTCGTTTGCTTTCTGATAAGTTAATTTTGATTCTGTTAAAATCTTTGACTAAATAATAACTAAAATCATGTATTTAGAGAAGTACCGTTGCAATAAAGATAGCAATTTGAGCGCGAATATTTTATTCGCTGCTAGTATAACACAACTAGAATGCAAATTGACGAGCACAAAGGCGTCATTGCTAACTGATATATTAGACAATAGAACACAGTTTAAAATCAAAGTTACTGACAAGAGTGTTGATTTGCAATTATTTTTTTTAATTGACTAGAATTTGATATCGATTCATGGATTTTATTCTTTTAAAAGGACAAAAAATAATTTAAAAATTTTCAACAAGGGAAAAAAAAATATTTAGATAGATAGATATGAATGACTGGGTAATTACGAGAATAATAACTTCCTTACGTGGGTACTCCAGAGCATAACTCCCGCTTGGTGTTAAGATTTGTTGCTTTAATATCGGCTGATTCTATCGCTATTAAGGAATGGAAAGCTCTTCTATTACCGAGCTCTCGAGAGAGGTAGTGGGAGCACACGCGTGCTTACAAATTTCCTCCTGATGTTGATAAGACAAACAACAGTAGACCCCACGTTGTGGAACTCCCTCTGGCATAGCCTTTGAATTGAATATAAAGTACCTACTGATTTAGATTTTTATCATTGTTAACAACCTCCTACTTCGTAGAAAGAATGAAATATTAACATTGTTGTTTTTAAATTTAAAACTAGAAATTACTGTACACACTTCAACATCAGTTACCATGCAATGCCTCTTTTATTAGCCTACACGACCCTGGTGAAATGACATTAGAAATAGCTTTATTTTACCTCTTAAAATGCTAGTATATATAAATATTGACAGTTAGTAAATATATATATATATATATTCATAATTTAACACAGTGTATAGTTAACCCATTTAATTGTAATAAAACAAAATCATTGAGAGAATTGCTTTTGTTTTTATTGTTTCAGGTGTTTTTTAGCGTAAAGCACCAAAGGCTACCTGCGCTAATTTTGAGTGAAATATATCCTCTTGTATCAGTACCATGTGTATTTGAAACTAAGTAACTGGAGAAAAAAAATCACAAATACTGTTACCTAGTTACTCATTGTTTTATTTGTTTGTTTTTGAATTTCGCGCAAAGCTAC
>NW_013666110.1:179467-180653 GCF_000517525.1 Limulus polyphemus | reverse complement strand
CAGACTTCTTGAGAGAATTGTTAAGATTGTGTACAGTTGTTCGTGGGAGGGGCTCACATTAAACTGTTGAAAGAGTGACTGTTGAAATGTAAGTTTTTGTTATGTAGATAAGATAGAAAATTCAATTTCCTTAAATTAAGGGGGGGAGAGTTCGGATATGAATTTTAATTCAATAATATTTATTTTTTTACTGTTTAAAAAAATATTTTAAGTGAATGATTATATTATCTTTAATTATGTATTTACATTTATTTATATCAATATTGCTACAAAATGTAAAATTCGAAAGTAAAAATTGAAGTTTTTATGAATAGTTTTAACACGTGAGCTTATGAAAAGGAAATTGAATTTTCTATCTTATCTACATAACAAAAACTTACATTTTTGTAAACTTATTTCTTACAAATCGCAACAATTCTCCTAGGCTTCTTGGCTAGGTCGTGTATTTTCAAAGCTCCCTTATCAGAATGCGTTATATATAGCTTTCATGTACAGTTAAGTAGTTTTTAATTCAAAGCACACATATTTACTGCGCAACTGACATTGGACTAACTCACAGGTGTGCGTTGTTTCCATTTTTAACTGATACAGGTGTACGAGAACAAAATTGGATCATATTATAAATTAATCCATCTATCTATATGTCTATCAAAATACGTGTTACAAAAGGTAAATATTTTTACCCTATCAGAAAGAAGTTAACATTTAAAGAATCTATTAAACACAAGACTTCATCTAATATTGAAATCCGCGATCAACTTTTTTGCGGTGTTAGCTCCATCTATTTACATAATAAACAGTTTCTGTCTTCGTGTCACGCTGTCATCAGCGCCTTTTGTGGCTACATCGAAAATTAATAGGAATAGTTAACCGGTCGGAGGTAGCAAGAAGAATATTCATCAAAATTCAAGGTAAATTTTTATCTCGAAATCTATTTAAAACTATTAACAGTGGAAACTTTATTAAATAAAGTCAGTTACGTTTTTCAATTCATATCATCTTCCGTTCGTTTTAGTTAAATCACGAAATCCGCCTGTCTTTCTTCACTAAAACTGACCTGTTATTATTACCTTCTGAATTATAATGCACTAATACTATTGCTTCTTCCTATAATTTTCGTTAAACATTCAATAATATAAGCAATAGGTTAGTTTGCTGTGTTGAAATTAGTTCTTAAATTACAAAA
>NW_013666110.1:164967-178572 GCF_000517525.1 Limulus polyphemus | reverse complement strand
AGTACAGGTAGCCCATTGTGTAGTTTGTGCTTAATTACAAAAACTAACAAACAATTATCTCTACACATACATAACATTAAACCATATGAAGGTTGAAAAGCTATGTTTAAAAAGTTTTGAGTTCTGAATAAATGTTAGTTAATAAATATTCAAATGGCAGAAACAAGACGGCGTTTATTCAACTTTACATGGCCTTTTCCAGATGCACGTCCAAAGGAAAAGTGAAGGTAAAGATTATTGATTCACAGTTCTAAGGAAAATTGAAAGATACTGATGATATTTCCACTGTCAATGTTGTGTATAAAGAAATATTATGAAACAAAAATGTGATTTTTTAATGTGAATAAAATTGTTGTTAGTTATTTTATAGCAATCTTTACAGAGTCTTCTTAACACCCGCCATTTTTGACGAGCTATACACTAGTATACATCATAAAACATTAGATGTGTCTCGTTTTAATTATCTAAATCTCGAACCTGAGCCGCCATATTGATACAGTAAATTTCACTTTCAGCATTAAAAAAAGTATAAACAAATTGTAAGTTCGCGATTTTTGGAGCCTCAGATTTACGATATTTCTTCGCTAATACTGCTGCGTGTTCTACGAATCATACAGTTTATGTTGGAAATAGATATGACCATAAATCAAGCTGTTTTACTTTATTTTGATGGATATTTTATTTTTAGGCGTCGATGTCTTTCCACTATTTCTACGTTCCTTTGCTTAATGGTATTACACTAGAATGAGTTTTACTTCACGAATTTAAACGAACCCTTTTTTTTCTTCTTTAAATGTAAAAACGTATTTACATAGATAGGACTACATCCATGTATTTAGCATGACAGTGATTCTAAAATAAAGTAACTAACAGATGAAAGTAAATGCAAGGTGCATATGAATTACAAAAGTATTAAGGCTCTACAAAGTCTAACACCAAATACGTTAGTATCTGGCCATAAATTTGGGCAGAACTTTACAAATCACATTTATAATTAACCAAGTTTTCTCTGACTCCAGGGTACTGTCCCCTTTTTTTGTGAGGAAAGTTGTGAAGCGTTAGAGCCATTTTTGGAAGAACTACAAATGCTACAAGTAAAATGTCTCACATTTATATGCTTTACTAATCAACCATTCACAGTACAGAAAAACCGAACATAACTATATATCTTTATAGGCTTTGAAATTGAGAAACAAAATTTAGGTTTAAATATTTCAGAAAATACAATTCAGTGTTTAATTTTGAAATCAAATATCACGTTCTATATGTCATGATTTTGATACACACAAGTCAGATGAATCAGAGAAAGAAATGGAAAAGTTCTACTTAACTTATTACACCTAACGCCATTCTTGATCTATCCTTTCCCCAGGTGTCGCCTCAGTTCGCTAGTTCTAGTCATTATTTCATTATATTTACTTTTTTATCAATAGTGTTACAAAATGTTAATTTCGAAAGTGAACTTATGAAAAATAACCTTATGACTTACGTACTTTACGAACTTGCATTTCTTTTCTAATTAAATATTTGTCTAGGATTTAATTTTCTTTAATTAATTTATTGAACCGATACTAAAAGGGGAGAATGGTTTTGTATTTTTATGTTAGTTGCTAACATAAAACTTAATCCAATAGTGTTACTGTCAGTTGTACTAAAAATCCACCGCTTTCCTTGGTCTGGTTAGGTTATACCTAGATTTTACACTGATTTTACCAGATTTTCACTAATAAATTTTAAAGGGTTTTAAGTAGAATAACAGAGTTAGTTTATTTTGACCCTAAACAGTATTTCTGTAACTTTAACTTCTATACAGGAAGTATTAAAGTCATCACTTTTGATTGCTAGCAACAGGTTTGTATATTTATATGTAGTTTTACTCACTGAGAACTTTTCAGGTTCTCTTGTAAACTTTTAGGATTCATTTTCATTTGTGTAGACAACATTTAGCTTTTGCCTGAAATTTAATTAAGTAGTTTTTTTTAATGTGCCAATAAGCGAATCATGTACAATTTGCTCAACAGGATAGTAGAACATAAGTTTATATTAAAGTAAGGATTATAATTGTTGGGGTGAAATCCAAGTGGGAACTTGCAGAAGCTAAAGTGAGATTTAACTATATTATGTTACATTTTATCTTGAAGACATTTTCTTTTATTGATTCTCTGTTATATACCAATCTAAGTTATAGGGAGAAAAACATGCATTAGCAAGAGCATATTGTTTAATAGTCTTCATTGCCCTTCCTACTGGCATACTTTTTTTAGACACACATACAAACACATCATCACTTGCTTGCCATAAACTGTATTGGTGTAGTGTTGCCTTGTATTGTATCAAGTGCAATGTCGTTTATATTGTAAACTTTGAAGGTTTTCATTGAATATTTGTTCCTGTATAAATCTGTGTCCCATCTCATTCTTTGTACTCAACCATCGCATCCATTAGGAAACATTCCTGCATACGGGATCCATGAACCTCCTGTTGTGCAAGCCCAAACTTATATGCTCTGCCAGAAATCTTCAAGGAACCACAGACTTTTAGTTTTGCCAGTGATTATTTATTCATGATGCCTGAAATAAAAGTCGAGTTGAGTTTAATGGCTCCTAGATGGCAGTACTGTTGTTATCGAGATATAGCTTTAGAAGTTAACCAGAAGGTTACCAAAGTAATTCATACGGGAGCTGGAGGCAATCTGTTACAAATTGCTAGAGTACTTGACAATGTATAATGGTTATATACATATATAGCAATATATCTGTATAGATAAATATATGTGTATGGTTTTACACACGTATATAAACATTACGTAGTCATTCATGTATTTTATACAACAAGAATGAATCAATTACATCACGAACACAACAGTAAGCAACAAGGACATGGAGACAAAAGATTTATTCTTCATAATGAAGAATGATGAATATGAAGTTAATTGTGATAATTGACCTGGAAACTATTATTTGAAAAAAATGTACATCCATTATTTTTCATTAATACTAAAAATAGAATGTTTCAATTTTGACATTGAAATATTTGACAGGTAGGGAATTTTCATGAGAGAAATTAAAATAACAAAAGTGTTGGATCTGAGTCTTGTCTTTCTTTTCGTGAGATCCAAGAATAACGTCCAAATGAAGGGAAACACACTCTAAAGCAAGAAGTCCAAGAACCTTCTTTTAGTGAGCCTAATGATCCACTAGTTCATTAGAAATAAAAAAAAATGTGCCTACTTTTTCTTTAGCAGTTTCGATTTATATATATGTTTGGTTTATATGATCAAACAACTTCCAAACTAAATGTCTTTTCTCAAATTTCAATAACTGTTTGTGTTAACTGCGTTTATTTGCAATGTCATAACACTATTTATGTATGAAGTACAATAATATAACATATCAGAAAGCAAGTTGAAGTTGTGGAAAAACAGGTTATGAGTCCTTCAGAGTAAAGTAATTAGCTTAAATTCAGTTACTAGTGTCAAAAATTGGCAGCAGTTTTACCCTCCATTTTCTCAATGGACCATGGCTCTGTCCCTATGAAAACTAGACAGTCATGTGTATGTGAGATATCTGAACTCACTGACCAGAACTGCTATAACACTTCAACAACGCAACTTTGGCTGCTGTTCACGAAGTTATTTCGTGTATGAGATGCGAATTGTGCATTTCTAATGCGTTAGGCTGAAATATTCCAGTCTGTTGGGAGGTTTGCCGTGGTTATCTCGTATATATGATGAGATACGCTCACCATGGTCAACACGGGTAATAGTGTATCAAGGGTCAATTCAGGCGAAGATATTGAAGAACCACTATATCCGGAAGAGGCCTAACAGCTGGACCTACAGCTGGAAACTGTAAATATTGTATATTTTTCAATTTGATGAAAAATTTCTTTTGTTAGCGTTACTTTGCATTGTACATTTATTTGTATTTTCTTTTACCTTCTGTTTTCAATTATAATTTATAATGCGAAAATTCTGTTTATATATCTTTAACTTTCTTTCACCATTTTTGTAATATGTATAAATTTTGTATTCAGTTTTCTCTAATTTTGTTTATTTAAGACTGGCCAACATTGTAAATATATTTTATGACTTAATTTTGATTTCTGTTATTTTCAGTTGTACTTTTCAATTTTGTATTGTTATTTTGGTTTAGTGTATAAATTATTTTATTTTGTTTTACTAGGTTTTGTATAAACGTGCGTCACCTGAGGGAATGATTACAGCACATTACCACCTGTATGTATTTGCTGATTCGTCCATTAATTTTTAAATTTATTCGAATCTGAAAGATTCTGAGATAAAGAAGGAGTAAATTTTCGTAGCTGGAACAGCTATTAATTTCAATCATCCATAATTATTATAGAATGAATTTTTGCCATTGAACCTTCAGTATTCACATTCAGACTATAGCCACTCAACAGAATCTTACACAGAATAATTCAGTAAAACAAAGAAACACCATATATCATATTACCCAGGAGACAGTTAAATCAAATAGTGACTAGATGAAAAGTTGCCATGATGTTAACGCTGATAAAACTGGATTTCATCAAGGTGACAAGGCCCGTCATGGCTAGGTGGATAAGGCGCTCGACTCACGATATGAGGGTTACGGGTTCGAATCCCCATTGCACCAAACATGCTCGCCCGTTCAGCCGTGGGGGTGTTATAATGTGACTATCAATCCCACTATTCGTTGGTAAAATAGTAGCCCAAGAGTTGGCGGTGAGTGGTGATGACTAGCTGCCTTCCCTCTAGTCTTACACTGCTAAATTAGGGACGGCTAGCGCAGATAGTCCTCGTGTAGCTTTGCGCGAAATTCTAAAAAATAAACAAAGGTAGCAATACGGTAAACTGAAAAGAGGTAAGAGTTCTTTGGAAAATCACAAAAGAACTGGAATAAATGTTGCACATCTGTAGCATTTGTCAAGTGTTGAATGCGAGGGATTATTTCAACGAGTCTGCCTCTGAGTTACTCTTGAGACTATAATATGTAAATAGAGTTTAGTCAGAAGCTCTTTGCTACGACAAGAATGCCAGAAAATGTTTCATTGCTTTTCGCACGTTGTTTCTTGAGAACATCAAGAAGATCTGCCACAGGACTATCAGCAGTTGTGATGTCTTGGATATTTTTTCTGAAACAGTTGACTTAGAAGTAAAGTCAAGGAGAAAATGTGAAGCAAACATTAGTGCGACCTCACAAATTTGGTGGAGCTAACTGCAAAGAGTAATGTCTTAGCTGTGGTTGTATTCAGAGATCTCTTTCAGTTGCTTATGTAATCCAGAGTTTTTATGATAAATGGAACTCTGAAGCGAACTGCATTAAAGAGTCGTGTCACTCAATCCATTTTTCTTGCACATTCCAATGAACTGACATGTAATTTTGCTTTGCTGATACATTAAAAATGCAAAAACTTCCTTTATCATTCCAATGGCAATTCTGATACTCCAAACAGGTATCAAGGAAAGATTTAGGCCACCGTTAAAGCAAGGGCAGCTAAAATGTTTTTAAATACATATTGTGTCATGATATAAAAGACTTTTTGGTTTAGATATTAGTGATTAATTTATTTTGTAAATGAATATTTTATTATTGTTTAGTTTTTGTTATAATAAGAGTTAAAAGCAAACGACTGTTGGACGTTTTGTTAATAATTCATTGACGTCGAAAATATTGAAGGTGAACAGATGATTAAGTGATAAAGATATAACAGCGTGAGACGGGTGGGAACAACAGACAGAAGCAGATAATAGCAAAAGAGAATAAAGTTGGTGTGAAGCTAAATCCCATAGAAGTGATAGCCCTAACGATTGATATAGGCCTAACGTTTAATGTTAGAGTGAAACTAACAGTAGAAAAAAAAAGATAAGAAAAATAATTTTATTCCGTCAAAGCGTGGTTCTAAAGTAATTCAATCAGCCTGAATGCACTTTGACAAAAGGAACAGAGGATCTTCAAAAGAAAGAAGACCAAACAATTACGGTAACTCTAGCCAGAATTGTAAGTGAATTACGGCGAATACTAGTGCGATAGAAATAGAGAAAATAGTTCGGCTTGTCAACTGAAATTCTAAAGTAATTGAATAGGCCTAAGTGGATATTTGACAAGAAGGAGAGAACTACATATATAGTGTTTATGATATGTCCATAATATCTATAATGTTGAAGAATTTATTGTACATACGTTAACTTGTTCTGAATATATATATATATATCATTTTGAAAACAAGTGAAGTGCGTGCTGCTTATTCATCGTTGAATTTATCGCTAACAAGTCACAGACACCTACTATAGAAGAATCCCAAGTCCAACAACAACATAGTATATATTTATACTATTAAGAAATATAACTAGAACCCTTTCTATTTGACAATTGGCAAAAAAGAAAGTTATATATATTTTTTCTATTTTGAATTCTGACATACTGTATCTCTGTTACTGAACTGCAGTGGTGTGAAACCATTAAGACACAACTGTCGACTCCCATTTCAACACAATTAAACAATTATCCAATCTGAAGTCTATCAAGAAAATCAAAAACAACTGTTCAGCTGTGTCTCTACTGACAGTAAGCTCAAAATTTTGAGAATTGCTATCAAATCTGATATCATAAATGTCAATAACTTTACAAAGTATTCTCGTCTTTTGCTTTCATGGCAAGAAGCAAAGAATAACGTTGCAATATTTAACCACCATCATTTCTTCCAAGACAACTCGAGTGATTACTTTGGTGTAACATTCTCTCAACTGAATCGTTATACTAGCCGTCCTGACCCGGCGTTGCCCGGGTATTACTTGAAACATTCTCTCAACTGACTCTAACTCCTTATAGTAATACTAGCCATCCTTACCCGGCGTTGCCCGGGTATTACTTGAACAACTGACTCTAACTCCTTATACTAATACTAGCTATCCTTACCCGGCGTTGCCCGGGTATTACTTGAACAACTGACTCTAACTCGTTATACTAATACTAGCCGGGTATTACTTGAACAGAGAGTCAATGTTTAGCTATTTTTAAACATAAAGGATCAAACGAAGGTCACGTGTTCTTGATGTTTCTTGCGAACGACGCTCTGCATGGCGGATGACGTCGCTGTCTCTGCGAAATTACCGCTCTTGCTCAATCTCGGCCTGAGGATGAGCAGTTTGTTTTATTCGTTAGCTGCTAAGGCGTGTTTCCCTTTCTTGTGGAGCATCACTCTGTTGCTTTTGTTGCATACGTTTTGCTGCTTGGGATTGGAAATCAATACTGTTTTTTTCTCGACATTTTACTCTGTGGTACATAATCAGCGTCAGAAATGTTTATCATACCTAACTCCCCTCTCCTTTCCAAAAGTGAATTAAAACCAATTTATTTTTGCAGAATTTCATGGGTTCAACTTGTCTATTCTATAAAAACGTTAGTCTTGTTTGTCAGTAGACAAAAGCGTTTGATGGATTTTTATTCTAAAACCACAACAACACACCTCTCTATAAAATACACATCATGGCAAACCTCCCTATAAAATACACATCATGGCAAACCTCCCTATAAAATACACATCAATATTTCCGACGTAATTTCCACTTAAATCAGACAAAAAATTCTGTCCATCTTGTGTGGGTCTCCCAGTGGCACAGCGGTATGTCTGCGGACTTACAACGCTAGAAACTGGGTTTCGATATCCGTGGTGGGGAGAGCATAAATAGCCCATTGTGTAGCTTTGGGCATAACTTCAAACAAACAAACAAACCATCTTGTGTGAAAAAAAAATTAAATTACAAAGTTTTCATTGATAGTAGATGTGTGATGTCACAAATATTAAACCTGAGTACGCTGATTCCATATCTTTATAGGCCCACTATTATAAAGGCTCAAAGGTGCGAACAGACACAAACTTAGCTATATACATTAGATACGTACCAGTCGAACCAGCAGTGTTTAAATGCTGTTGTATAGATGGCAATACCGTCATTTATACGATAATGTAGGAGTTCTCTAATGTTTCCTTTGGTCTCTAAAGGTTTTATTTCAAGTTCAAGTTGCCTTCAACTCTGTGACCTCTTAAAGGAATATTATGTCTTTCAAAGAGTCTATTCCACAATTGGCCTCAACCTTGCTCTTTTATCGGCTACTTGTTTCATTTACTTGTCACTGATACGGTGAAAATGATAGGTAATGAGGAATGTTTTTATGTCTTCTACTGCATTCCGTTGATAGTCAAAAGTATCTTGCAATGTCAAGTCACCGACCTTGCCAAAAAGTTTGGCAAACGTTAACAGGCTTTCTGGCAAGGTTTTAGATGGTTATTTGACTATTTAGCCCCGAAGTTACACTTATGACCAAAAACGCCTAATTTTTGCAAAAGAGACCTTTCATAACATAAGAATACATTAGTTAATGAACCTTCTGTAAATGAGAAGCGTTCAAGTATCGTTTATCTTATTTTCGTGTTTTTCTGTGTATATAAAATGGCAATTGGTAAACGACTGGTGGCACTCATGGCCTTTCTAGTGCTTCACATTGAATATGATCATCAACTGGTTCAACCACATTGATATATTTGTCAATGGCATTTTCCTGAAAACTTGTTGCCAGTATAATAGATACAGTCCTCTTGTATTTGCCCAATCAAGTTTCGCAGATTGTAAACGTAAGATTCCCGAGCTGTAAACATTAACTTCTGGTATTATATCAGCAACCAGTTTCGATTGTACTCATCTGGATGACCTTGTAATAACAAAGGAGTCAAGTGTCATCTGCTGCCCTAATTTTAATGACATGTTTGAATACACCTCTCACCTTGAATTCAGAAATTGGTATATTAAGGAAGTTCTGAAGGAATTCGCAACCACTGAAAATAAAACCAAAGAACATATTAATTACTTTTCATGCCTAAAGTTTAATAATGTTAGGATGCAATAATTGCTTTACATTAAGCAAAAATTAGGTTGGTTTCGCTTATCTCAATAGCCATCTGTGGGTTAGGCCTATTACTGTTACTGCTATTTGTAAAAACTTAACTTTAGGCAGTATTTACAGCAAACTGTAGTACAAAATATTGTATTATGCTATGGTTAAATCACTGACAAGATCATGGGCATTCAAAATTACTCAAATGATATTTAATTTGTCATCAGATCCGAATATTCAAATTGAGACACCGAGCCCCCATCTCACCCTACCCTCTCTAATTGCATCCCTGGATTCGGCTATAATATATTTTAGCTCCCTACTTTGGTTTGTTTCATAAGGTGTCCATAGATGTAGATAGCGTTATTGTACATTCCGCCTTACGAAACAAACCGAGGTATGGGACTAAAATACATGATTTCCAAAGTTTCTTTTATATGTTTTCTTAATTTTATATCATTCTATAACTATTTTTATTTATCTCGGCACTATTACTTAAGATTGGAGGTTCACATGGTTCTGTTATCAGGTCACATCACAAACAAACCCTTCAATACAAATCAGTCATACACTTAACACTTACCATTTGGAATAATAACAATATCGACAAAAGCAACGTTAAGTGATGTATCTACGAGTCAGTTGGTATGTTCCTTTTACTTACACAATGGTTATTAGGAACTTAATCACTGAAGATGCGAAATCACGAGTTACAATCTCAAACAATTTAGCGAATGGAAAAATTTACAAGGATTGCATCCGAAAACTTTACACCACTTGCATCACGTTACATCACCCTAAACACGACGTTATCTAATGGTGTATAAAATAACATTTTTGTTCAGCTAGACACGTATCTGTTTAAAAAGCCCATAATATTCCTTTCTACAACATATACTATTATGAATGACAATTATATTATGGTCATTTTATTTTATAATTATAATCATAACGATATAACAGCGAACAAACTGCGACGTAACATGTCTTTTTCTCTTTTCGTATAAAATATTAGAAACCATGAACTTGTTCTCAAAGAAAAACTGATATTAGTAAGTTTGGGTCATCACATTTAAAATATCAGCTTCCTTTTGAAAGTTGCTATATTAAACTCAACAAACACTTACAGTTTTATGTTTTCTTGTGGTAGATTTAAATGGCGTAGCAGCAATTAAATATAGCATGGGAATAGACAGTGAGAAGGTTAAACTCAGTTTAATTGGCTCAATGTATAGTAAGACAGTTTACTAGTACTCACATTTTTTTCCATCAAAATTCGCATTTTCATTTTTCTGCCCTACTGAATCTGCCCCCTGTGAATCACTATTATACATATATATTACTTACTATTTTATTCATAATACTTCATTTAACGAGTAATCAAACAGTTCAAAATCTAATTTGTATTTCTCATACAGTTGGTCAATCTCGTGCTTTGGAATACTTGAGAAAAACTGACGTGTTAGTGCTGAAGAACTGACATTATTTCTTCCACTTTGATGTAACCACATAACCTCAGGTCGTTCTGCCAGCTCTGCCGTGAGACCTGTGAGTGAACTTAGGTATATCAAATCGTCAGACATAGTTTCCACTTTTCCTATAAAGTTGTACTGAATATGGCAAGGTGCACACGTCATCCATATTGGTAACCAATGGTAGTCAAATGTCTTTGGATTGTGAAAATCAGCATGAAGCACAGCCTGTATAAAATCTCGAAAGGTAATTGGTTTTCCTTCTAAATATTTCATAGGAAGCGTCAGTTCACTGTGAACATCTGGCAGGTTTGGTGTTCTTTCGGTGTTGTTCAGTTTGTAATGATAAAGAATGTGATCGCGATAGAAAGACACTAGTCGTGTAAAAGGATGACGTACAAACATGTAAAGCAAGAAGCCAGGAAATGAGCCATTTTTATATTCTTCAAAACTGAGGCAAATATAGGGTGTTCTACTTCTTAAGTGTACATCACCATGAGGATATTTATGTCGATTATTTGGAACTATGAATAAAAAGCCTAAAGCACTACTGCTTCCAGACTTGAGGTTAACACACGTTGCCATCTTGTAGTCCCGGTTGCTTCGAAGTTTCAGCAAAGGTTCGTTACTTATCCTGAGGGCGACGTAGCGAAATTCACCACGAATAATTTCTTTGTAAGAAGAAAATTTTCCTTTCATGTTGTATTTTTCACAGATTTCTGTCATTCGCTTCACTCTACGATATATTTCAGGCTGTCTGTCTTGATTTCTCAGATTTTCTCGAAACTTGACCAACCAGCTCTTCTGGAAGATGAAAGATATTTGAGTTGGTTTGCATGAAAATCTTAAAACGTATTTAAAGAAAACATTCATGGGAATAACTAGATCTTTTTTGTCTTTTCAGTTTTCAGCCAGTTATTCCTATTGCCTAAAATATGGTTGAACTGATACAAAGAAACCTATAAGAAGATGAAGCTCATGAAACTAACTTGGATATAGCTGTAACAGTTAAAGTAAATGTCAATTTCACCCTTCCATAACTGTTTCAAAATATATATGTAGTAAGGGGTGTTGCAAAATAAATCATACTTTTTCCCCAAAGTAATGACGAACTTGGTAGGACTGCGAATATCATCACTCGTGAGTAACGTCATTTCAACGTATTCTTGGATGTTTGGCTTTTCGAATTTAATTTTTTTGCGAAAACTTTTGAATCATGGTGCTCACTAGAACTCAGATTCGTGTCGCATATGCTGCCTTTGAGATGGCTCAGAAACTAGTCGCAGACACGCTCCAATAATTCAAATCTTCCAATCGACACATCGCAATGTCAGATTTGAAAAATCTGATTAATGCCTCAAAGTTTCAGAATTGTTGAATTTGAAAGAGTGATCCGTGAAAAAGTGGTGGAATGTGGATTGGGAACTCTCCAGATTTAAATCCCGCCGAAAATGTCGGAGCTTTCGTTCAACAATGCTCAGAATAAATGTTGGAAACTTTGCCTGAATGCGAGAGACCCAAACGTGAAACCTTGATTTGTGTTCTCACTGATGTGTTCACAGAGACAGCCACAAAAATAGACATGTTTGTTGCATTGCTGAAATCTTTTCCAAATCGATTAAAATTCGTGCGTGAGAACAATGGTGGCCCAATCAAGCGATATTGATACTTGGAATTACTTTTTTGGTTGAATTATAATATTATTTTACTTTGTTATGCTCTCGGGGAAAAAGTGTGATTTATTTTGCAACACCCCCTTATGATATACTCATGCAATTTGTCTAAATAGGCGACCAAGCGAGAACAAGTAAGTCAGAAAAAAAGTTAAAAACGTTAAGTTAGGCGGTGTGTGAGTGATTAGCCTTAATGATGATTTCTTTAGTGTGTTTCAAAGCTGTATTGTAACAACAGAGAAAAAAAATAGTTTATCTTGTCAATTGGGTTCTAAATTAACTGAATCAGCCTGTGTGGACTTTTGACGAAAAAAGAGACAATTATTTACAGATGTGGATACAACTGTGGTAACCCACTGGGTAACGTAAGTGAATTTATCATAGATCGTATTGTAAGAAACGGAGTAGAGAAAAATAATTCGTCTTGTCAGTTGTATCCTAAAGTAACTGAATCTGCCTGTGTGGGCTTTTGACAAGAAAAGGGAATTATTTAAAGTTTTATATACAACTTCGATATCATATAGTGTAAAGAACTTTTGTACTTACGTTTGACTTATTTTTAATATATCATTTTAAAACAGTAAATTGTGTGCTGTCAGTTTATTGTTCGAATTTATCACCAACAAGTTAAAGACACCTACTGTAAAGAAATCCCAGCCCATATTCAAAACCTGACAGGAAGAATGTAGGATATAAAAAATTACTAATATCTTTGCTTTAGTTCATTCATAGACCTTATGCAAATATGAAATCGTTTCTGTATCATACTCCATGGTTAGGGTCTTACTCATTCAAAAGTGATTCAAAAACATGTACAAATTGGTATGAGTTAAGGTTTATTTCCTTTGAGTTTGTATATTTAGAATGATCTTTGACGTAGGCAATCTAAGAATTGTGAGACATTGCATTAGAACTCTGGTCTGACCTAAACGTGCATTATCACATTATACTTGGTTTAGTCCTTGTCTTATGTGGACATTTTTGAAAAAAACCTCTCTCCATCCACAGCAGTCAGTACGAATTAAAGCGAACAGTGAGCTGGTCAGAAAGTACACGACACAAACTTGTCGTTTATATATAAAGATTGTTTTGTTTCTTCACTTATGTTATTTGTCTTCTCTTGTTGTCCAAGTTCGTTATAACTCTATATAACTATCTGGAACTGTGTTCTGTGGATACCTTAAAATATTTTCTTATGGATATCAGTTGTACGAATACCACATAGCATTACAAACTAAGAATATAATTTAGGGCGTTGTAGCCACATTAAACTGTACTAAAATGAATAAATTCTCATTGTTCAACAAAAGACCTTAGAAACAGTTCAACTAATGTATTGGAAGATGTTGGAGGGGTTTCGATTATTTTAGTTTGTTATTTTGTTTTGTTTTGTTTTTAATTATGCACAAAGCTACACAAGGACTATCTGTGCTCTGCCCACCATGGGTATAGAAACCCGATTTCTACCGCTGTGCCACGTGGGGGGGGGGGGGGGGCATTATTTTAGTGTGTGTAATATTAAAGGGCTTAATTCTATATCATATCATTTGATGTTCAACTACG
>NW_013666110.1:160317-164950 GCF_000517525.1 Limulus polyphemus | reverse complement strand
CGTGTAGCTGTAATTGAATGATTGTAAAAGAGTATTTTCTTAATATGGTGCATTCTTAAAGGGGTTTTTTTCATTGGTGTGTAGCTGTAATTGAATGATTGTTAAAGAGTATTTTCTTAATATGGTGCATTCTTAAAGGGGTTTTTTTCATTGGTGTGTAGCTGTAATTGAATGATTGTTAAAGAGTATTTTCTTAATATGGTGCATTCTTAAAGGGTTTTTTTTCATTGGTGTGTAGCTGTAATTGAATGATTGTTAAAGAGTATTTTCTTAATATGGTGCATTCTTAAAGGGTTTTTTTTCATTGGTGTGTAGCTGTAATTGAATGATTGTTAAAGAGTATTTTCTTAATATGGATCATTCTTAAAGGGGTTTTTTCATTGGCGTGTAGCTGTAATTGAATGATTGTTAAAGAATATTTTCTTAATATGGTGCATTCTTAAAGGGGTTTTTTTCAATCATTCAATTACAGCTACACACCAATTTAAAGAGTATTTTCTTAATATGGTGCATTCTTAAAGGGGTTTTTTTCATTGGTGTGTAGCTGTAATTGAATGATTGTTAAAGAGTATTTTGACATGTATTGTTGTTAGATGGCATCGCTATTTTGTTTTATCAAGTATAGCGTTTTAATTACCCCTTACTTAAGGTTGTAGGAGATCTTTGTCAAGTGTTTTGTGTTATTGTAAAATTGTTTTTACTTATATATATGGTTGTATCATTGGGTAATTGTTTTATTGAAGGAAAGATAGCTGTCACTTCACTCATGATGTCCTTTCATAAAAAGCTGTTGTTGTTTTTCCTGTTGGAGAACCATGTTCGAGTGGGAAAGGTTAATGCCACATTGGCGAGGTGCATCTCATGAGCAGCCTATCTTTGTTTATATTATTGTATTTTGGTACTTAACTCTAGGCTCTCCCCTGTTAGGCAGATTTTATATTTAGAGTTCTTGAGAGAACTGTTAAGATTCTGTAATGGCGTTTGTAAGGCCTAGTTTGTTCCAATTAAATTTTTATCTTAGCTTGTGGGGAGGGGGGGGCGTCACATTAACCTGGTGAAAGAGCATTCTCTCTCTCTTTCTTAACAACTCCTCACACCCATTACAAACACTTAACAACTCCTCACACCCATTACAAACACTTAACAACTCCTCACACCCATTACAGACACTTAACAACTCCTCACACCCATTACAAACACTTAACAACTCCTCACACCCATTACAAACACTTAACAACTCCTCACACCCATTACAAACACTTAACAACTCCACACACCCATTACAAACACTTAACAACTCCTCACACCCATTACAAACACTTAACAACTCCACACACCCATTACAAACACTTAACAACTCCACACACCCATTACAAACACTTAACAACTCCTCACACCCATTACAAACACTTGTTCTCATTTTAATATTGTATCGTGTTTGTTTTCACAAAGATTATTGTTTAATGTATTTTGTTTGTATACTCCTTTTTGTTGACAAGCGCATTTGGAGTTCAGAGAGACAAACCCATATTCTACAAATCAGTATTTGTAGGACCTCCTGTTTAGCGGAACCTTCCGGAGAACCCCATAATCCTAACTGTTAGAGACGTTCACTAAGTGGTGTATTCTGCTTTGTTAATACTATTCTCTTTCTTAATACTTTGTTTAAAAAGAAATATACATTTTATAAAATAAACGATTTTCAGATGACACACCCAAAATGTTAAAAAACAAAAACTAGCTTTAAATCTCAGGAGAAAATTGATCATTGAAAAGAAACAGTTTTTTTCTCAAAATCAATATACGTTAGTAGAATGAAAAGTAAATGTAAAAAGATGAGAAGAACATTTCTAATATTAATTTAAATACTTATACCTCATAAGATGTAGAAGAAATTTCTTTCTTTTTAAATGCTGCATTCTTCCACAGAACAAACACAACGCAAACCAACAGCAGAAGAAACAACTTACGTCTCGGTTGTTGCATTTTTTCACTTTGTAAATTATTTTCAATCGTCTAAAAAGTACAAACAAATTACATATTTTTATATGTTCTGAGAATGAGATATGCAAATAAGATTTAGACTTAAATATTTCAGGGAATTTATAATACAATTCAATGTTTGGTTTTCAAGTCTAATAAAATGTTATATATTTCATTATTTTGATGCATTAGCAGTCACTACGCAAGTGATAAGTCTTATGTTCGATAAGCTCATGTGCTAAAACTATTCATGAAACACGACCTTTTACTTTCGAATTGAACATTTTATAGCAATAATACAAATAGATATAAACTCATTGTTAAAGATAATATAATCTTTCACTTAAAACGAGTTATATTCAAAACAGTAAAAATAAAATAAATGTTAACATTCACATCCTAATGTTCCCGTCACACCGAACATGCTCGCCCTTTCAGCCGTGGGGGCGTTATCATGTTACGGTCAATCCCACTATTTTTGGTAAAAGAGTAGCCCAAGGGTTGGCGATGGGTGGTGATGACTAGCTGCCTTCCCTCTAGTCTTACAATGCTAAATTAGGGACGGCTAGCGCAGATAGCCCTCGTGTAGCTTTGCGCGAAATTCAAAACAAACAATCAAACATATCCTAATGCACCCTCCTGCCATTGATTTTAAGGAAATGAAATTTGCTAACCATTTTTCACATACATATAGATAGATAGATATAAAACAAAGACTTACTTTTTTGTTAGTTTATTCCTTACAAACCACAACATTGCTCCTAATGTTCATGGCTTTATCGCTTCCTCACAAGCCTTGACCATATACTTCACAACTGGCATTTGTCGAGCTCACAGGTGTGTTGTTTCTATTATTAACTGATACAGGTGTACGAGAACAAACTGGATCATTTTTGATATCTATCCATCCTCTATGAGAAAAAGAAGAAATTTTAATTCTATCGGAGCGAGAAGTTAATGCTTACTGAATATGCTTAAATGCAAGTCTTCACCTACTTTTAAAATCGATGGAAATTAATACCTATCGCTAAGAGTTTTTGTATGGTGAATGTCAGCTTCATATACGTATCATATAACGCTAGATACGACACGCTTTAAACTAAAAATGTATCTCTGAACACGTCAGCCAAGCCGCCATATTCAAACGGTCAACTTTAGCATTAACAAACGTAAACAAATACTAGGTTCACGATTTTTGAGACTAAAATTTACGATATTTCTTTGCTAATAATTTTGATTTTGCCACAAATCATACCATTTATGTTGGAAATAAACACATATGACTATGAAATAAAATGTTATAATTTATTTCATGTTTTTTTTAGTGTTATACTGGGTATTATTTCCACTCTAAATCTAGACTTACGATCCACGAGATGACCAATTGTACTACGATATAACTATACAAATAAGGTTGGCAATAAAATTATCTGACCATGAAATAAACTTTGTAGTTTATTTTGTTGGATATTTTAAGCGACGATGTCTTTCTCTTCACGATTACCATGTTCATCTTCTTAACGGCATTACGTTACACTTAAGTTTCACTTTCGAACTTAAACTAATCCTTTTCTCTTGTTTAAATGTAGAAACGCATTTATATAAGTAGGATTACACCAATACATGAAACACAACATACTTCTAACACATACATAAAACATGACAGTACTTATAAAATAAAATATTTACATAAGTAATATTACACCAATACATAAAACATAACATACTTCTAACACATACATAAAACATGACAGTACTTCTAAAATAAAATATTTACATAAATAGGATTACACCAATACATAAAACATGACAGTACTTCTAAAATAAACTATTTACATAAGTAGGATTACACCAATACATAAAACATGACAGTACTTTTAAAATAAAATATTTACATAAATAGGGTTACACCAATACATAAAACATGACAGTACTTCTAAAATAAGATATTTACATAAATAGGGTTACACCAATACATAAAACATGACAGTACTATTGGGGCTCTACAAAGGCTAACAACAAATAGGTCATTATCTACCTATGAGATTGGGCTGAACGTTATAAATTACATTTACAATTAATCAACTCCTCTGACTCCAGGGTACCGTCCTTTTTTCGGAGAGAAGTCGGAATAATGTAGTAAACGTTTTATCTTTTTACTGCAAAATCAATTTTGAGACAAAATAACATAAAACGCTCATTACTAAATATGAAAAAGTTTCACCTGTAAAATGTGATTCCCTGTTCTTGCCCAACTCGTTGTGCCTAAAATTACAACTGAATGCCGAACAATCCCGTCACATTCTCAATTTTTAAACTTGACATCACGCTTTCTCAATTAAGTCTAACCGGGTCTGCCCAAGGAAGCTTGACCGCACCAATATGAAGAAATATATCAATGGTTAGATCATGGTTACTCAGTAAGTTGAGAATAAATAGAGTCGCTGATAAATACTAGGTGTTTTAAGTTATTGTTTTTAAGGGTTTTTATATATGTATGTAGAAATATGGGTAATTCCTTGGTATAAACGTCCAACATTAATTGTCTTTACTAGTCAACCACTACAGAACAGAAGAATATAACTTAACCACATATACACCTGGAAAAAAGTTAAAGACACCCCCAAATAGTTTTCAGGATCGCTTATTG
>NW_013666110.1:157274-159463 GCF_000517525.1 Limulus polyphemus | reverse complement strand
ATAAAATATTTACATAAGTAGGCTTACACCAATACATAAAACATGACAGTACTTCTAAAATAAAATATTTACATAAGTAGGCTTACACCAATACATAAAACATGACAGTACTTCTAAAATAAAATATAAAACAGACATTAAAGTAGAGTAAGTAAATGCAAGGTGCTTGTAACGCAGAAACTATTGGGGCTCTACAAAGGCTAACAACAAATAGGTCATTATCTACCTATGAGATTAGGCTGAACGTTATAAATTACATTTACAATTAATCAACTCCTCTGACTCCAGGGTACCGTCCTTTTTCGGAGAGAAGTCGGAATAATGTAGTAAACGTTTTATCTTTTTACTGCAAAATCAATTTTGAGACAAAATAACATAAAACGCTCATTACTAAATATGAAAAAGTTTCACCTGTAAAATGTGATTCCCTGTTCTTGCCCAACTCGTTGTGCCTAAAATCCCGTCACATTCTCAATTTTTAAACTTGACATCACGCTTTCTCAATTAAGTCTAACCGGGTCTGCCCAAGGAAGCTTGACCGCACCAATATGAAGAAAGATATCAATGGTTAGCTCATGGTTACTCAGTAAGTTGGGAATAAATAGAGTCGCTGATAAATACTAGGTGTTTTAAGTTATTGTTTTTAAGGGTTTTTATATATGAATGTAGAAAATATGGGTAATTCCTTGGTATAAACGTCCAACATTAATTGTCTTTACTAGTCAACCACTACAGAACAGAAGAACATAACTTAACCACATATTTTTATAGGCTATGAAATTTACAAACATAATTTAGGTTTAAATATTTCAAAAAAGTTTTAACACCATTCAATGTTTAAATTTTAAATCTAAGCACAAAACACGATAGTGGCTACACATGCTACACAATACGAGATCTGGCTCCTTAGCTCTATAAAGCCGTTTTCTCGGCGGTTTTCACGAGTTATATCGATAGAACTGGCCGAGGAAAGCTCAACAAGGCTTACTTGCCGCTGTAAGGTGGCTAAGTGCAGTACCTGCCCGAATATTGAGTACTCGTTTGTTTGTTGAATTTAAGCACAAAGCTACACAATGGGCTATCTGTGCTCTGCCCACCACGGGTATCGAAACCCGGTTTCTAGCGTTGTAAGTACGCAGACATACCGCTGTGCCACTGGGGGGCAACATGAGTACTTCTACTACTTTGTGCAAAAACACAGTTCGTCTGCATCTTCGTAAGATGTGTTCTTTTGGCAGTAAATTGCGTATTTTTTTTAGATTAACATATTGAGTCCTTTTGATTCTAACTCGAATATCTGAAACCGTTACACTCCTCAATAGCCCATCCAATCCCCTGAATTTGGTCTCACTGACTTGCAGACTGAGTGTTAAATATAGTTTAAATGAAAATATTCAGCATTCATCACTTAATGATTTTGAATTTGATACAAAATGATAACAACTTCTCTGTGCTATTAAAAACTGCTGCCAAGTAGCATAAAGGTGGTCACAAACATTTCACACTTTCTGTTGGCAAATAACATAGCAACAAATGAGGAATTAATATAAAATCACAAAAAAATTACAATAACTCATACATTCCACAATGAATTATTTTAACTGAATGATCGCATAGAAGTTATTTTCTTCAGCCTGTGGGGTAACAATTTTCAACTATAATAACTAAAACTTATGATCGAGTTATTATATAAAATGATACAATACTTTTTTTTAGAATTCACCGAAAAATACAAAAAAAAAATCTGGAACATATATTTCTGATAACTTTCTATGGAAAACTCTGAAATCAAAACATCTGCTTGCTTTAAAGAAAAGCCACATTGGACTCTCTGCTGTGTCCGCCGCGGGGAATCGAATCATGGTATTCAGTGTTATAAGTCCTTATATTTACCGCTGTGCCACAGGAGAATATGTCATAATATGAAAGAAATTTAAGTTTGTTTGTAATTAAGCACAAAGCTACACAATGGGCTATCTGTGCTCTGCCCACCACGGGTATCGAAACCCGGATTCTAGGGTTGTAAGTCCACAGACATACCGCTGTGCCACTGGGGGGCATAAAAGAAATATACTAAACATTGTTGTGTAATAGTAGTGACTTCATATTCATGTATCAAAAATAAATGTTATTATATTCATTATTTATAGATTTAAATGCTGAAATAAGAAGATAAAAGTTTTTATAAT
>NW_013666110.1:149254-156347 GCF_000517525.1 Limulus polyphemus | reverse complement strand
TGTAGCCCAAGGAAGGCAGCTAGCCAATATCAACAACTCCTTAATTGTGAAATGATAATACAGAAGGAGGGCAGCTAGCCAATATCAACAACTCTTGGGCTACACTTGTCAAACTAAATAACTGTCATTCTTATTGCGTTCCCATTGTCCCAAATTGTGAAGTGATAATACAGAAGGACAGCTAGCACAGATAGCTCTCGTAGCTTTGTACGAAATCCAACAACCAAACATTTCACAAAAGGCTAAATTTTATAAAATGCAATATGTGATAATATACCTGCTATTTGGATATCACATGATTATTACTAACCAAATTTCGCTTAATCCAATAAAAAATACGAGTCCCGGGTCTTTATCTAATACAAAGGTTATTTAAACGATTTTGGAGTATCCCATATAGTTATAGTCCATGTCTTCACATCTGGTTAGGTTAAATATCATGACCCATGAGTCTTGACAATAGCCGTGCAGCGTATTTTCTATTGGTAAAGACTCCATCGTAAGGTTGTCATGTTAAAAGCATCCACACCTCCCTAATTTCTTTCCATAATCTACGTAGTATACAAGGACAATAGTTTATCAGCACCTGTTTCAACAGTCCGATCACACAGAAACCCATAGGCACTGCATCCGGATTTGACTGATATGTTTTCACACGGAAGAGCATGAATACTAGTTTCATTCTCCAGCAGCTTGAGGTGCGACAGTTGGAATGATATGTCGTAGAAGCAACTTCTGTATACGTGACATGTGTCACTTTTCCAGTTGAATATGTTTCTTGATTACGTTGTGTACTGTTCTCTTGGACTCGTGGATTCTCATTTATTACAAAACACCGCATTTTGCTTACCACGGTTGCGGTACGACTTGCTGCAAGCTTTTTCTGGATGGTTTTTGTGTCTTAACTTGATTCATATTCCTTTGTTTTTCAATGCAATTAAGTATAAGAGATATCCCCGTCTTGGAAATTCTAAATCTCCAATCTGACCACATCTTTATGATCTGAGTATATGACATCCTTTCAAAAGCGACCAATTTACTTTGGTATCACACTATCTTACGAAACGCCAAACAATATCAAAATGTAGTTCTGATACACTCCGTTCCACTGCAACTCTATAGCGGCTGTGGCTGCTACGTGACTTGCTGAATTTCATATTCAAAGCTGTTTTAATATAACGTCCTCAATCCTGTAATACCGACATATACATACAACATATAATAGTTGTATTCATCTTTTGTAAAACTGAATTTATTTAAATCATTAAAAATACCCATCTTCCAACTTCTCAGCTTTGATTGACACAGCTTATAACTGAAATAAATTTTAGTTTTTTGTGCAAATACAAAGTACGAGATAACAAGAAACGATGTCAGGTAAGTAAGACCTTCGCGTGCATTCTTTTCTTAAACATTAACACACATTATAAACCGTTTAATACATAATAATCGCTCTAAAGTAAACATTTCAATAATAAAGCAATTAGGCCTGAAATATGTTTGTAGGTTACATCTATTTTTTCAATAAATTACTACAACTTATTATAGTATAAACTTCGAAAGCTTCTGTAGATCTAACGTTACTTGCCGTTCTGTTCTTGTTGTGCCATTAAACACAAGGACGTAGACAAGCGGGTGAAAAATCAACAGTCAAACCCATTGTTCGCTGATTAAACAGATAAACGTTAATATTCTAAACATCATAGTACGCGATATTCTTTCTTGATGCTGATAAGAGCTTGAAACCTACTTTGTGACATTTCTGTATAAAAACGAATATACACACGATAAATGTGTACATTGTATTAAGTTAGAGGAAAATAACGAAAAAAGAAATGTGCAAATATTTTCGTTCACCAATTGTTTTTAATAAAAGACAAAAAAACAAAGAAATGTTTCGTAGATCTTTCTCATAAATGTTTAATGAAAATTTAACTGTTGAATTTAATACTTGAATAATAAGTTAATATTACAAAGAATATAAACCTTGAAAACATCTGCCATTTCAGGAATAAAAAGGATTAGAAGTGAAATTGTGTAACGAGTTTGTTTATTTATTTTAGTGCAAAGCTGCATATTGGGTTATTTGTGCTATCTCCGCCACGGGCAATATCAGCCCTCAAGCTTACCGATGAGCCACCAGGAGGACTTCATAATGGTTTGTTTGTTTGTTTGTTCGGAATTTCGCACAAAGCTACACTAGGGCTAATTTAGCAGTGTAAGACTAGAGGGAAGGCAGCTAGTCATCACCACCCCCCGCCAACTCTTAGGCTACTCGTTTACCAACGAATAGTGGGATTGACCGTCACATTATAACGCCCCCACGGTTGAAAGGGCGAGCATGTTTGGTGTGACGGGGATTCGAACTCGTGACCCTCAGATTGCGAGTCGAGCGCCCTAACCACCTGGCCATGCCGGGCCTGCTTCATAAATTGATGTAGTATATGATGACAGCTTAATTGTTTGTTTGTTTCCATGAAAGTTATTCACTCTTAAAGAATGTTACACTACACAAAGATTAAAGAATGACAGTAGCTTATCTGACAGTAAAATAATGTCAGTCACGCCCTCAGTTTATTTTCCATGCAAACCAAACATCTGATGATCTATCACGTGATCTGAAGTGCAAAATAATAATCATAATTGATCAATCGTTCCTAAATAAATATATGGTAGAGTTGATTTGACATCTTTATATTTCATAACACGTCTCCAAAATTTGGTGTGTGGTCACCATGCCAGTAAGTGCACCACCGATATTGTATGCTTAAAATCAGAATGTTGTTAAGAACTTAAAGTACCATCAACTACTGTCCTGAAAGAGCTATTTCCGGGTCATCTTTAGTGTTTGGAGTCGCTCGATGGGATGCAAAGCGTCTTCCAAGCGATGTTCTCAAGATGCAGAATGGGAACTGACGTGTTGTAAGCTTTATTCTGTCCATATGTATTCTTCGATGAATGTGTCGACCAGTTTAACACAGTAGAGGTGGGTAATATTACTCAGGAGGCTGAAGTCCTGCTAAGTGCATCACCCTATGCTACATTTATTTTGCACAAAGCTACTCGAGGGCTACCTCCCCTAGCCGTCCCTAATTTTGCAGTGACAGACTAGAGGGAAGGCAGCAAGTCTCACCACCTACTGCCAACTTGTGAGCTACTCTTTCATCAACATATAGTGGGATTGGCCGTCATATTATAACGCTCCCACAGCTAAAAAGGTCAGCATGTTCGAACCTGTGACCCTCAGATTGTGAGTCGAGCGTTTTAACCACCAGACAAACATATGAATAAACAAAGAACCATAATTTATGGTTCATACAGTGTACGACATTTATGTCATCATTCTTCATGATGTAGAGATTGCTACGTCGATCATTGCTTTCTCCTATCCACACCATTATTTCACCACCACTTTTAGAATTTACCATTACACTATTGGCAATAAGCGACGGAAGTTTATGCAAAGAAAGCTGAATAAACTTAAATTTAAAGACCACTGTTTTCCCATGGCAGTGGTTCTAACATATCACGGTCTCTAGTTTAAAAACAATTCTCGTGAGTGGCGCAATTTATACAAACGTATATTAAGACTCAGTGAATCGGCGTAGGAGTTATTTGTTAATGTTATGTGGACGCCGGATGTATCATGAGTTTAAAACTACAAGAGCTTTTGTAACGTAATCTTTTTGCTACTTCTTCTTCCCGGTTCTTCGTGTAGTATTATGGACCCTAGAAATTGGTCCTTCATACATCAGTACATGACTGTATAATTAAAAAAAGTCTGCATTATACCATTACCAGTATTTTGTTGGTTTTTCTTAGGGCTCGTATTTCATCCTTTGCTCATCTTGTATTGTCGCACTGGAAGCTAGTTGCAAAGCGCTTTGTACGATGTACTTTGAATTTGATTGGTGCAATGGTATCACTATCAGTAATAAACAACGAAATGTAAGTTATAATAGGATGTATAACGTAGAATTGTCATTGTTGGTTTTCTCTGTATCTTGTGGATAGGAACAACGTTTAAAAGAAACCCTGCGGTTGATGTATTTCGGAAAAAAATAGCTGTGTAAAGAAATGTCGACAATTATATTTTTGGATAGGATAGACAGAAATAATTTAAAAGCGATAAAGAACATTTTTCGTTGTTTATGCTAACCAATAATGAAATCTGAACCATTATTTAGTTCGATTCAGCTAAGAGGTATCTTTAAATGCTAAATTTACTGGGTGGTTGACAATTTTTGATAATCTGAAATCAAACCGACAACTTTTTTTTTTCTTTGTCCAGACGAAACTTTCAAAGCTGTAGGTATGGCTAAATGGAATGAGAGATTTTAAATAAATAATAATTTATTAATTTTTCACGTTAAGAATACGAATTGTGATGGAAATCCAAATAGGTTGCTCGGCTGTAAGTCTGTAGGCTTGCGATACTCAAAATTGTGTTTCGATACCCATGGTGGGCAGGGCACAGATAGTCCATTGTGTAGCTTTGGCCTGAACAACTAACGAAGTAACAACTAAATGTGTTTTTGTATGTGTATGGAAGACAGATGTATCTAAAATAACTAAATGTGTGCGGATTTTTGTTGTTTTCGTGGAGTATTTTCTAGAATACACTGGGCAATAACACGTATCCTGTTTTAGATAGAACATACATCGTACATGAAAGATTAAGGAGTGGATGGCAGAAGTGGACGACTGTTTTGGGAGTTGTTTGTGACAAGAGAATGTCAAGGAAATTAAATTATGATTTATAAGATGGTGGTTAGTCCAGTTTTGTTGTATAGAGCGGAAATTTGGGCATTGGGAACAAAAGAAAAAGTTTCCTGAAAAGGACTGAAATGAGAATGTTACATTAGATCATGGGAATATCCTTAAGGGATAATAGAATTATAAGTAGTGATATTAGAAAGTGGGCTGATGTATATTAGATAACGGAGAGCACGTGAAGCTAGATTGAAGTGGTATGAGCACGTGGAAAGAAAGGAAGGGAAATGACCCAGTAATAACTTGTGCGTACCTCTGTTATATTCGTGTCTTTCATAAGCATTGGAGACCATTCATTTGTATCACTTTTTTTTCTATTGGACTAAACTATCCTACCACTACATGGATTGGAATACAGTAGTCGTGAATTTCGGCAATTCCTACCACTACATGGATTGGAATACAGTAGTCGTGAATTTCGGCAATTCCTACCACTACGTGGATTGGAATACAGTAGTCGTGAATTTCGGCAATTTCTACCACTACATGGATTGGAATACAATAGTAGTGAATTTCGGCAATTTCTACCACTACGTGGATTGGAATACAGTAGTCGTGAATTTCGGCAATTCCTACCACTACATGGATTGGAATACAATAGTAGTGAATTTCGGCAATTCCTACCACTACATGGATTGGAATATAGTAGTAGTGAATTTCGTCAATTCCTACCACTACATAGATTGGAATATAGTAGTCGTGGATTTCGGCAATTTTGAATAATTTCGTCGGTCTGAAATGTATTTGTAAATAAAGTATGTTTCATCTCCAAAATGTTATCAAAAAAATTTTTGGTGAGCCAGGCATGATAATGTCATTTTTTAGCTTTCTCTAAATCGAAATTTGGGGTTTGGACTATACAGTTTAAACAATACATTTCACATTCAAAAGTTAAAGATAAGATAGCCATACGCAACCCTTGGCTATTAAACACTGCTGTTTATCTATGTCGTTTTCTGTTGACAGCAGTAAACCTAGAGGTCATGTTAATTATTTTTCGTTGATACATTTTGTGCTGTCTGGATAAGAAACCGTTTGGGATAATGCATGTTGAAGATGTGGGTCCCTTATCAATGATTAGCTCGCACAATATTTCGAATATTGGTGGATTTACAGACCTCAAGCGCGCGCGCTGTTAATGGAAAAGTAAAGACTGTGAAAGGGGAAAGCGCGAGAAAACCTAAAGTACAACAAAGTATAGTCAAATATGTGATATTCACAAGTGATGACGATGAACTAATTGTGGTCGATCTAACACTCAAATTGAAATATGTTCATGCAAAAAACAAGAGTTTGAAATAAATTGTTTTGTGACTAAAGAACAGTACAGAAAAACCTTCATGACAAACAGTTTACAACAACAGCTACAGTTGGTACTTCCAGAGTCTCTACATTCAGAAGTACTTCGTTATTTCTCTAACCTTCCAACACCTGGACACTTAGGTTAGCGCTAAAAATAACGGGAAAAATAAGAGAGCACTTCTATCAGGTTGAGTGCTGGGGGGGGGGGGATAATTAGAGAATTTGTGTAAATAATGGGGACTATGCTATTAGGGACAAAGGACACGAAAGAAATAGCATCGGCAGCTACAGCAGTATTGTATTTGAGCACCACTTATGAGTTGCTGTTCATGTGTTTGTCCTCTGCTAAAGAGTAACGGTGGAAATAAATACATCAAGGCTGTGATGGTCTGTTTCACAAAATGGCCATAAGCATTTACGATTCTTTACCAATAAAGCATGAAACTCGTCATTTAACTTGTTACAAGATTTGGGGTACCAACTGAATTTCATTCCGATCAGAGATGGAACTTTGAATTTGCATTGTCATCATCATAGTATAACTCTGCTTATAGTATTTTAGTATTTTATAGTATTTCAAAGAGTTGACGACTCTACATGTTTCGACGTTACAAAGTCATCCTCAGGATAGATAGGCCTAAATAAAATGTTTTTAATTGTGTACCAGTTTAACGTTGAATATTATTTATGATTATAACTCTGCTTGTCAGTACGCATTAAAGCATGCACGGTAATAATTTTACCCAAGAAAAACCGCGCAGGTGAATTCTGCATTTGACAACAACCAGCCTGCCTACGGCAGAGAGCTACAAAGCTGAGTGAACAAGTCACTAAAGCTGTTCTATGAATGTAGGAATAACAACAAAAGGCGAATTTAAATATACTGTTGCGTCATCGAGTCACATGACTACTGTGACGCAGCGTTTCTAGAACTATCATGTACTTTGGCGAATGTTCTAGTTCTTACTAGATATAGGGTAGGCTGGTATATAAAAGTAGGGGAATGTAATGTCTGGGT
>NW_013666110.1:139391-149102 GCF_000517525.1 Limulus polyphemus | reverse complement strand
AATCAATTAACAAACGGAGACGTAACAGTACTTTATTAACCACTTTGTACAACATTAAAGGATTAGTTTTTAAAAAGGTCTGACGTTATGTCGTAGAATAACAAAGTTTATTTACTGATTGTGGTAGTATTAAGTACAGTAAAGTTTAGTCCTAACTAAATTTTTAAAAAAACACACAGGTTACTATGTTAATTCATCTCTATCGAATAGAGGCCGTTTAAAACCTTAAATAATGCTAAGCCTAAGACAAGTGGATGTCCACATTTTGGTTTCTACGATTACAATTCATTTGTTATTCTAGAAATTTTGTATTTAAAGAAGTACTGTTGCAATAAGCATACTGTTACGCCTCCGTTCGTTAGTTAATTTTCCGGTCAATTTCTTTCCGATGAAACTTTAGCGACACAAGTCCTTTCTTAATAAAACTAGTTTATTCTTTCTCAATACAACTTTGAAATTCACTTAATTTCCACGGTCACGCTATAACAGACGCTATAATTCACAACGAACGACTCACGTGCTCGACTCAATTGTCAATCTCTCTCTGTCTGCAGTTCAATTACAGTGTTGCCGTCACTTCTTGGCCGTCTTATATACAAGAATACCGTACATCTAGTAAACACTCGAGGCTTCAGGAACCTTCGAGAATATGACGTGTTACTAGCGTCACGTGACCCCCGCTGTCGTAACAATACTAATTTGACCGAAAATGTGTTGCGGATCTCTACTAGCTTGTAAAGTGTCAAGTCCTTGGAATCAAAAGGACCAGGACAACAGGGCTTCGTTCATGTTCCAACAGTTGATCATTTATGCGGATGAACATCAGAATACATGGGATCAAAATCTTCCATTGCTACTTGTGTGTTATTAATCAGCAATACGCGAAGCTACAGGCAACACACCATCACTCAGTGGTGTCTAGGAGATAACCCTAATTGTTATTGGACCTTCTGTACTCGTAGCATGAGCATAATCACTCGGCAGAATATTAACCCAGAATGTACAGAAACTAAAACACCATTGATGTCACCCGTGAAAGACTTAATTAAGCTACTGATAAAATAAAGTTGCAGTGATCTTAATGCTGATAAGACTTGCTTTAATCTAGGTGAAATAGTATGGCTATATAATCCCTGCTGCAAAATACTAACTCCAATGTTAAGCACGTATCAAGAAGTACCCCACCTGTTGGACTGAAACGAATTAATGATGTGGTTTACAAAGTATAGAAGTATCGTCTTTGGAAGTACGTCGGTGAGTAAATGGACAACTGGTTCATAGAAAAAATTTGCCAAAGATAATTCAACTTGCTGAAGAGTCCAAAGTTCCTGTCGAAATCACTTCCAAAGGACCATCAAGGATAGAGCCTCCACTAGATTTACTCCAACACCTACCTAGAGAACTTCCCCACGTGACAAGACAATCCTACAATCTGTATTCCATACTCCTGGGAAAATAAAAAAACCAGCTGGTAAACGGACAGTTTAATCACGGTAAATAATATTGGAGGTTTTTTGTCTGAATGTTTATTGTACTTGTAATAACTGTTTGAAGTCTAAAGATTTCGTGGAAGTTAAGACCTCTGTGTAATCTCAAACTTCCCCTAGTATGTAGAAAACTAGTACAATATACGAATGCCAGACTGAGCGAGTTAATCAGTTCGGTTTCAATAGTGAGTTAGGCAGGGAGATTTAGTATGTCTGTTTGTCAGTGATTACGTTAGTCATTCAACGTTTTCTGTTATCGATGGATTAGCGAGGAATTTTTGCAAGGAAGTTAGGCGTACCTTAGCTTCGGAATTTCTGTTGAAACGCTGTTTGCGAAGTTAGGCCTACCAATGAACATGGCCTGTATCAAACGTTATTGAAGAAACAAATTAATTCGTTATCGTTACCTGGACTGGAATTCGCATTATTTTTATCACATTATCCAAACGAACCTGTCCAACGATTCAACACGTTATAACCGTATTATAAATGCAGATTGTTAATTTAGTTAATGGTAAATTTTGTTGCATGTCAATAAAGCTTTTTATTTTAATTTATATGCAGTTCCCTAGAAGTATAAAACTATAACTTGGTAGACGACGTTCAATTTCAAGCCTTTTCTATTTAATATGTAATTAGAAAAAAAAAAACATCCCACCTACATGTACCTTTATTCAAATGTGGCTGACGTGGGGAACTATGCCACAGTCTCGTACTTCTTCTCTCTAATGACGGTTCCAACATGACTGAGCGATGACACATCTAACCATGTCAAAGAATGTGATTTTTATACGTTGAAAATAATAATAGCCCAAAATATTTTGAACATTGTTTAATTCATATTTCTAGTGATTTGCTTAAGGTAATATTCAATATGGTTTTTGCTTAAGTTTTAACATCTGATAGTCGTACATCCGATTAATCTAGGAACGTCTAGTTCACGCTTTACAATGAAACTCATAGTGACGTTACGTGCTAACCAAATCGCAGAATGTACTTGAGCAAATAGCTTCAAGGTCGGATGCAGCTTTTTGTGCCACCTATCACGTATGTACGCAGGAGTGGTTCGAGGGGGTTTGGTAGAACCCCTATTTTTGTGATGTAAATAAAATACTGCCATTAAGTTCATGTGAACGTTGAGCACTTGCTCTCCGCCAGGAGAATGGAGCGAGTTAATGTTATTTCGTTAGTGCATAGGTGTACGCGTATGATAGCCAATGATTGAAATAGCTAATATACTATTGTTGTACAGGGTTGTTTATATTAGTAATATAATTTAACAATTAATAATTACTCTGAACGTAGACAATACTTTACTATAATAAAACAGTGTTACAACAGAATGACGATTTGTTGACTTTTAATTGTATGTTTGTGGATTTTATGTGAACAGCCATGCAATTTTTTAAGGTATTTGATGCAAAATTGCTTCCAGATTTAATCTCGTAGCACCTATTTTTACTAAGTTTCTGAGAAGCATGCAAAGAAGTAGCTTTGCACAATATGTCTGAAATTAGAACGCGCGCCCCACCCCAAGTTTGATATTTTTTTCATAATTATGTTTCGCTTGTTCTCTTACACTTGTACCACTGCTAAAAATGTAGATTCTATGGTTCATAAACCACCTACACATTTATATCCAAATTTAATTTCTTCTAGCCTTGTACTTTTTAACGAACCATACAAAATATGAGGGTGTGATCCACCTAGTTAAAAAGACTTGCCTACACTTTTGTTGTTGTTATTTTTATTGTTTTGTTGGTTTGAAAACAAAGCATAATGCGTTATCTCCGCAGTCCACACTGCAAATATCAAACCCTAAATTTTAACTAAGCTCACCGTTGAACTACAGGTAAACCCTAATTATTTGGTAAATAACATTATATTACAGGTCTTTTACAAGTACAGAGTTCTGGAGAATATTTTCGTCACCATAGCAATATGAGGGCCATTACACATCGACCCCGCATAAATAGAACAACTTAATTTTTAATGTATGGTTCCTTTTAATGAGGTCGTGTTCCTTAAGTATTTAATTGTATCTGATTGATCAGTATTTTTAAAAACATATCTACGCTTCGAAAATTACGTGCTAGATGCGTTTTAAAAAGAATCGTTAGATCTTCTAAGCTGATATATTATTGTTATAGTGTAGTGATTACTAGTATTCCCATTCCAAAGAGCGTTTCACGATTTTCATTGTTAATCATATGGGTTAGCTTTATCGGTCAACAAATCACATGGTATTGTTATAAGTAGTTTATTCATATTAATTCCTCTTCTTCATCTACTTGAATGAAAGGGAAATTAAGTCTGTCCTTCAAGCATTCAGCCTTTTAAAATAAATCTGACAGTAAAATCTAGTACACAGAAGAAATGATTGACCTAATCGTATTTTGTACGAGTGTATTTGCGCATGCGTTTCGCCTGCAGAAGGTCATGCTTTGCTGGTTTAGGTTGCTACGAGTTAACTTGTTTTGTGTAATGATATCTCCAAATCGTAAATCTTGGTAAGATCCGGCGACACCTTTCCAATTCCGCTTGTTTGTCAACACTGTGATAGTTATCATTAAAGATAAAATTCAGATATTCTTGTTTGTCTAAGCCAGTGGGAGCCGTGTCCCGTCTGGGGGCTGTGAAGCTTTTTCTGAGGGCCCGCCAAAAAATGGTCCGAAACAAAGATGCTAAATTAATTTTACTTCTATATAAGCAATAAGCCGATAAAAAGGATGTTGAATTAAATAAATGATACAGTATGTCGAAAGGAGATATTGTTTTTCAATCACCATGCTAAAGTTATAGGTTGGGGAGGGGCTCAAACGTTTTATTATTATTATTATTATTCACATCAATGGAACCTCAGACTAAGAGTTAGGAACCAATAGTGTAAACCACGAGCATAAAGCAGTGACATTTTTTAAATAAAATATTTAACTGTCATTTTTGTGTCAGTCTTGACTTTACAATTCGGTGGAGTAGCTAAGACTGCAGCGGTATGTCTGCGGACTTACAACGCTAGAATCCGGGTTTCGGTACCCGTGGTGGGCAGAGCACAGATAGCCTTTGTGTAGCTTTGTGCATAATTAAAAACAAACAAACAAACAAGCTGAGACTGTGTCACCAAGTATCGTAAATTCTTCATTATTTAATTAGTGGTTATAAAAAAAAAAACTTTGAAAATTCATTTGTTTTTATAAAAATATTGTTATTTTATACAATAAAGTGAGTTGTATAAACTGTATACTGAGATGTCAGTTAAATGCGAAAATACGTAATGAACTGTTTATTGCTTTTTGCGTTTTGAATTCTTTAATTTTATATGTATGTAGCACAGACAATTGAAGAAGTTCCTGAACATATGTTTTAAATGCTCGGTATCATAAGAAGAAGCATGAAAGCTCTATTTTTCAAAGGATGAAATTGTTTTAATAAAGCTGAATCAGCATTTATACACACGCTTCCCATTCTACATGGAGTAACAGGAATGTGCCGAGGACTTTAAAAGGGCACTTTTCGTAATTGCCAATTTTTATAACAAAGAAGAACGAGCACATTTAGGGCAGGGGCTGGAGCCCACCCAGCCATCCCCTGTGCGCGTCGCTATATAGTAAGAACAATTTTCTCTAACTAATAATGTTGACATTAAATAACTTTTCGGCATACTTAAGTACAACTGTAAATAAAGCAAAAATATAATGGACCAGTATTCCATATAAGATGCGTATCCACATAAATTTGAATTTTTTTTTAACAAAATAGAAAAACAAATTGTGTGGGTTCCGGAAAGTTTATGCAGAGAATATAATGAAGAGAAACAAGTAAGCATAACAGAACAACCAGAACATTCATTATTATTATTCGCATAGGGTCAAATGATTGGGTCTTTTACAAATATTGGTCGACTTCAGTATTCGTTATATGATTCTGGCTTTCGGAATAGATTGGAAGTGCGTCTGTGTCAAACCAAAGTTCTAGTTCGGTAATCCACAATCCTAGATTACTTTAACGATCAATCCCATTATACATATTCCAAGGAGGTAAACCCTCGTTCGTGGAAATTTGTTCAAGCCTCTATACTAACCTTTGAGATTAGTATAACCTCACTCCAATAGGGCATGAAATAGAAACGGGGTCGAATATTTATAAGCCATATGAAACGAACATCGTCATGCTACCTATCCTTAGGAAATAATTACGTGCAGAACACCTGGACACGACAAATTTCCGGAATGTGCCTAAAGAAAAAATCAGTTGTTTCTAATTATGGATGAGCTTATTAGCAACTTCGACAACTCTAAATTATGCCTAGTTCATAATGAAGACTAAATGAAGTATTTTATAGGTAAGCGATAATATTGGTTTTACTCATTTTTCTCTAAAAGCTTAGCTATTTTAAACTAATTGTTTGAAGTATTTTTGTTGTAAATTAATAATATAAGATGAAATACGCCCCCTAGTGGCACAGCGGCATGTTTGCGGGCTTACAACGCTAGAAACAAGGTTCGATACCCGTGGTAGGCAGAGAACAGATAGCCCATTATGTAGCTTTGTGCTACCTTCGAACAAACCAAATCAAGATAAAATACAAGGCTTGACAGTGGAAATAAGTTTACTTAATTCAAATATTTAAAACCATTACTTATAATTTGAAAATTGACAGAATTCTTGAAATAACAAGAGTAAGGATTTGGAATCTGTAACCTTTAAGCAAAACACGCTGGATATTACAGAAATTAATAAACAGAAAATTAAAACCTTGACTTGAATAAAGTTTAAACATAGAAAATGTAATCAACATTGTAATGCCATTTAAAAAAAAAAAATGTTGTAAGTTATGTTTTTAATGTTATCATTTAGTTGTTTACTAGAGGGATATCACTATGATTTATGTACTACTAAGTATTTAGTACGAGAGTTCAGTTCAGTGTTAGAAGAATTATTCCGTTATTTATCTACTCGAACGATTACATGTGGAATTATAAAAGTATTTTGTTAGTTAGGCGTAGTACTATTAGCAAGAGATTTCTGTCGAGACGTTATTTGCCAATAACTTGTATCAAACTCAAAGTGAGTGTAGCATGTAAAAAACTTTATACAAGAAATAGAATTATTCGATATCGTTACGTGGATTGGTCTTCGCATTATTTTCACCAAATAATTCAAAAGAACCCGCCCAACGATAGAACACGTTACAAAATGAACATTACCAAAAGTTCGTTCAGTGCCAGTCGAACAACTTGCAATTATATGTGATATAATAGGCTTATATTTGTCTTATGAAAATGTTTAACCAATATGCTTGCGTTTGTCTGACTAGAGCTTTTCTCGCATTTCTCGATCAAACTCTTCAAATTTCATATCATTAGAAAAGGCCTTTGTCCGATGAGTCCGGATTGCATATTGAATTATCCATTAAGATTCATCTTACCTGTCTTTTGCTTAGTCAAACATTTTAATACAACGAGAATTCTACACGAAGGTTACAATGTCGTTGTCACATGACGACTGGCTTCCATGTAAACTTGTTTGTTTTGTTTTTTGTTTTTTTCTATTTGCAAAGTATTTCGCACAACCACCACTTAACCCACGTGTAATTTCTAAAAATAGAAATTAACATTACACTAAATACAACTTCTTTCAATGGGCTTTCTCTACTTATTTAGGTCAAAAATACACATTCGTAGTTTGTTCAAAACCACGTGCTTATCACTTTGTGAACACTCATTCAGACGTTTCTGCATATTCAGCTAAGTTTGACTTCATTACAACTTTACATTTACTTTACTTTGCAATAATTTAGCTTCGGTTCGTTTCATAGTCTGCTATAAACACCTTTTTAGCTAACTTTTTTCTTTAGTACGGGTTTTATTCTTCGTTTTTGTGAGTTTCTTTGTTTCAACTTGTAAAATGGTGTCATACACTGAACGTTCATAACTGTTTCATACTCCGCACATTATTATAAATACCATTACTTTATTGTAAGGTGAATTGTAGTGGTAAGGTGAATCTAAATGGGAAAAGCTAATATGCAATCCGGACTCCTCGGAAAAAGGCTTTTCTAACGATTTGAAAATTATAGTGTTTAATCAAGAAATCTCCGAGAAGTTCTAGAAAGACAAATGCAAGGGTATTATTTATATGGATGATGAGTTTAATGCCGAAAGATGGCAGTTTTGAAAATTTATAGGCTTAATATTATTAGTGATTGAAAAAAAATTGTCTAGCATGATTTTCAGTAAGTTCATACTTTACTAGTCTTTGTAGGTTAATCCCAGTCTTAAGTTGTATTCAAATAAAGAGTATGTGTACGTAACTTCATGAAGTAAAAAAGTATGTAAAACTTAAAGTTGGACTTCTTTCAAGTCATTTCGAATAGTTTTGTTTTTAGCGCAAAGCTAAACGACAGAATTTATGTCCATGCCCACCTCGTTTATAGAACCCCGGTTTTTAGCGTTATAAGCCTTCAAGCTTACCATTGAGTCATTGGTGATAGGAGTGGGATCGTTTAGAGCACATTATGATGCATAAATATATCATTACAGCCCGCTGATACAGAATCTTTAACTTTTTCACTTCGTTTCTATACTGATCGGTAGTTGTTGTTGTTGATCTTTGTAGAAGGTTTCTCATATACCCTCCCATTTAATTTATTTAGAATAATTTCAGAAAAATGACACGTGGAGAAGACAAGTTCCGTTCTTTCAATGAACTCGGTGAAGCAATATATTTTAAATATAGTTAATAAGTGTTTTTATATAAGAGAGAGCAAACTCTGAGAAAGTGCTAGGCAGACCCGTGCTCTTCAAAAGAAAGATCTGGGTATAATTGTGATCGTAAATACTATATTTTTAGTGTACTGCTACATCCACGGAGGGAAACTCTTAGTAAATCACTGAGAAAACGAGTAGGTTCTAGAATAAATATATCCAGTTCTTCACAAATCGTGCAAGTTGAATAATGATTATATGATTCAAATGTAGTTTATTCATCCTCGTTCGTCAGTTTAGGGTAGGAATCCTATGCCCCATAACGCTCCCTCCAAACACATTAACAGTAGTGTGTCTGTCAGTCAGACACAAAAATGACGCCACAAAGGGGACGCTTAATGTTGCAATTTGTACTGTCACGACGTCAGTTTGTTTATTTGTTTGTTTGTAATTAAGCACAAAGCTACACAATGGGCTATCTGGGCACTGCCAACCACGGGTATCGAAACCCGGATTCTAGCGTTGTAAATCCGCAGACATACCGCTGTGCCACTGCGGGCACGACATCAGTAAAACGTGCAAATTCCATAAATCACGAGAAGAATTATGCACTCTGCAGGTTACATTACAGAATGACATGTGAACTTGAAAATCAAGAAATAAAAAAAAATGTTACTTTTAATTTTGGTTTTATTTACTTTTGAAACAAAACACTTTCATAGACCCTGGACAAGTACATCTAGTATAAATTAAATGCTGTAATTTTTAAAGAATATTTCTTTATCAAGCCCGCTCTAACTAATACTTCTATCCACTGTATGGACCTTCTTGATAACATTGATTCAGTGAATTATCGTAAAAAATAATCCACACTTTTGGAACAAAATATAAGCACAAAGACTAGGAAACACTGTTGTACTTTACACCACTATTGATTCTGTAGTCGTGACGATGTAATCGTGCAACATTTTGTAATCCTGTCTGTAACTGAAGTTACTTAACTGGTTTGGAGATTAACTATCAATGTCACGACACAAGAATCACTTATTAACACTTGTAAAGCTATGTTTAAACGCATACCTTTTAAAAGTATTGCAGCACAACAACTTAAGTAAGAGTTCAACCAAACTGAAAATAACTCCTACCAAAAATTTCTCTTCTTACAGGGAATTCTAGGATTACTCTTCATCACGTACGTATTTTTCGGTGTATAAGACGCACTTTTTTACCCCAAAATTTGATGTCAAAATATGCTTGCTTCCTATACACCGAAGGTATGAATAATATATATGTATATATATACGATATACACAAGCCATGTGTAAATATATTTAAACAGGCATTCATAGTTTAGTTCAATTGAATGTGTTATTTATAACAATAGTAGTTTTTTTCTTTTAAAAATATAACTATTTATAATGCTCCCTAAATAATAACAAAATAAATTACAGTGAAAGCAATGAAGATTTTGTAGGTTTTGAACCAAACTAAATAACAGTAAACCTTTTCTTTTATTT
>NW_013666110.1:136186-138982 GCF_000517525.1 Limulus polyphemus | reverse complement strand
GACTGTTGTTTTTTCCCCCAAAACTTTGTCTTCAAAATAAGGGTGCGTCTTATATTCCGAAAAATACGGTAACTGAAGTTTAATAACAAAAAAAATAAAGCGTATCTAGGCAATGGATTCTACGCTTCTGTATCCAAGAAAAACTAAACTTAAATAATATCAAAAAATAAAAAATAAACTGTTGCTTACTTGGAAGTTAATGGATAAATTGCAAAAAGTTCAAATTCTGAGCAGTTTAAGAAGACAGTCTTACAAGATTAAAATGGAATCTACACTAAATTTACTACATAATTAACAATAATCTTTGAAATATTTATGAATTCACTTTCTTGGGATTAAGTTCTGACAACATAATTCAATTATACTTATCATAACACATTAGTGTTAGGCCTATTACACTTATTACAATTCTTGTATCAAATGGTTTGTATATAAATAATGTTCCGACCACTGCTGTTTGTTGCATCTCAGCCGGCCTGAAAAATTCTGGATTAAGTGAAATGCTATGTATATATATATATATATATATACACATAATGGGTATGTTTGTCTAAGGACTGTTCTACAGCAGGTGTCTGTGATTTGTTGGCGATAAATTCAAAAATCAAAGAACAGTACTCACTCCACTTGTTTCCAAATAAATAATATATGTGTGTATATATTCGAAACTACTTAAACGTATGTACAACAAATTCTTTACACTATAGACATATAGGCATATCATAACCACAATATAGTTATTTTCTTATTGTCAAAAGTCCACTTAAGCATATTCAATTGCATTAGAATTTCAGTTGACAAGCCAAACTATTTTTCTCTATTACTATTGCCAAACTATCCGAGTATAGTTCACTTTATCGTCGAATTACCATGGTTGTATTCTATACTTCTAAAATCGTCTGCTCCTTTTTCTCTTTGTATTTCTAAGAATCGTCTGTCTATTTGTCAAATTCCACTGAGACTATTTCAATTACTTTAGAACTGTCTTTAAAGAAATAAACTATTCTTTTCATCTCTTTCAACACCGTTAGACTCGCTCTAATATATCAACCGTTAGGCCTATATTAATCGTTAGGCCTTCCACTCCTACGACGATTAACTTTGCGTTTAACTTTTCTTTGGTCGAATTCCTTCTCGTCTGCTCTGTCTTTGTCTGTCTGTCTACTTTTTCCGCTCATCTCACACTATTACTTAATCGTCTGCTCGCTATATCCTCGACATCGATAACTTTGACGCGACGTTCGATAATCTTTACATCAATGAGTTACAAACACAACGTACGATTCTTACAGTTACGTAACTAAAGTTGTCATAACATTTACTTTAAAATAATTGCTTCTAACTCTCGTTATGAATAAAACTAAACAATCGTAAAACATTCACTCGCAACATAATTAATTAATAATACCTACACTAAACAGTCTTTTATATCATGACAAAAATGTAATAGGCCTAATACTAATGTATTATGACAAATATAATTATAATCATTCTTTCTTCGCATTATTGTAAAATACATCCCAATATGTGCGAAATCAGATATACATATTTTAATATTTGTGTGTTAGTAACAGCAAAATATCAAACGAAGTAACTGTAATGAAGTACACATTTTATGCTCAATTTGTCACAGTAGTATTTTTCTCTTTGATAACTTTTAGTAAATATCAAAAGAGCATGATGACAATTTTTTAAACTCCTTTCAGTAAAAATCAAAAGTACAAGAGGGAATTTTTTAAACTCCTTTGACAATAATCACAATAATGAGTGTATTAAAATATAAAAAAAGGAATGACAATTTGATATTCCACAAAACAGAAGACTGAATCCAGAAAGTCGATGAAAAACTGGTAAACTCCTCAAACTACATGCAAACAGAATTGTTGTGCAAAGTGTAACGATCAACAAAAGTAAAAAACACATTTCTTTAAAAGATATTAACAAACTGCGTTCAAGAGGAAGAAAAAAATGGTTACCAAGTTGTGTGCGTATCTTCAAAGAAGTGCGATGTAAGATATTTCTAGGATTTCATGTTTCCAACACTGACATTATTAAACTTTTCTCAACATCTACAGAAGTACTAGGCTCAATGGTACTTACTAGCTATTGCAGATTGATAAACCAGTAATTTAATTGTGTACGAAGATCAAAACGGAAAAAAAAACGTTATGCTATTTCATGATCCTGAAGATGCCAACTCTTTGGAGTGGCTTTCACATAAGTTCAAAGAAAACAATCCACATTGAATTGGTGTGAAAGTTGACTGATAAGGATTTACCAAAAAGCACAGTTTTAGGCGATGTATTTTTCAGATGTACAACTACTTTTATACATATTTCGCATAATACAAACTACTATATTTGAAGTAAGCTGTGGAAAAATTGATATTATCAAACTAGAAGAGAAATGTAGTAATATACTTCATATACTTGTAAACTGAGACACTCTAAAGGTTAAACACTGAACTAATTATAAAATTGCCATCCTTGGTAGTAAATTATAAAAACTGACACCCCCTTTCAGACATTAATGGGTTACTGGATGCACGAGTAAAGACCTTCTGAATTTCGTAAGCAATTGTAAAGAGGGAAATAGTATCTTCCGAAACAAACTATCAGAATTATCTATAATTTGTATGGTAGTTCAGAGAATGCGCCCCTCCCCAGCGGCATGTCTGCGGACTTACAACGCTAGAAACCGGGTTTCGATACCTGTGGTGGGTAGAGTACAGATAGCGCATTGTGCAGCTTTGTGCTTAACTACAAACAAACAACCTGCGAAATGCTGAGATATAAC
>NW_013666110.1:131808-135813 GCF_000517525.1 Limulus polyphemus | reverse complement strand
TGGGTATTTTAAAGCCATGAAGCTACAGATAAAGCACATTTTAGAAAAATTGAAGGTTTATCCTTTTTTCATGAAATTTAATAGAATCAAAATTGAGATAGATTCTGGAATATATATCGTAGAGTATTTTCAAACATTAACTAACCAGTGCTCCTTCAAAATACGCAATCTACTCTTACTCTTGAAGTTCAAAGTTAGAAATGTAAAGCAACAAAACTGATTTCTTCATCAGAAAAATCCCTCACTGTTATGCAAATTTGGAAAGTTTGATTAACACGTTAAGCAAGATGTCGTCAAGTGAGTTTCGTGATTGTTTGAATCGATATGCTACCCTTGCAAATTTGTAGAAAGAGAGGCTGGAACTTAATCAAATGTTAAAAATGGAAGGGCTCCAATAGTAGCTGATTTTGTTCCAGAACTTTACATGCCCTTCTGTGGATCTAATGTTCCTAAAGGCAGAGTTACCAAGTGAAAGTAAATATCATCTAGTTATTGTAATATTACACAGTCGGAATACAGCGTGATAAATCATATCAGAACATCACATAGTTTAAGACGAATGTCAGTAACCTATAGATAAAACTTCAAATCTAGATTAAGTTATATTTCGACGTGATAATGTCCTATCTAGTCATATTGCTTCACCCGTAGTTGGTACAGTCGATGTAGTCAGTTACTTGAAGGTAAAAATTCAAATGTAGAGTGAATTGTAATAGGCGTTGATGACTGTAAAAGGTGGTGGTGACTCTGTATCTAGTCATGTTTCTCCTATAGTTGTAAGAGGTGGTGGTAACTCTGTATCTAGTCATGTTTCTCCTATAGTTGTAAAAGGTGGTGGTGACTCTGTATCTAGTCATGTTTCTCCTATAGTTGTGAAAGGTGGTGGTGGTGACTCTGTATCTAGTCATGTTTCTCCCATAGTTGTAAAAGGTGGTGGTGGTGACTCTGTATCTAGTCATGTTTCTCCCATAGTTGTAAAAGGTGGTGGTGACTCTGTACCTAGTCATGTTTCTCCCATAGTTGTGAAAGGTGGTGGTGGTGACTCTGTATCTAGTCATGTTTCTCCTATAGTTGTGAAAGGTGGTGGTGGTGACTCTGTATCTAGTCATGTTTTTCCTATAGTTGTGAAAGGTGGTGGTGGTGGTGACTCTGTATCTAGTCATGTTTTTCCTATAGTTGTGAAAGGTGGTGGTGGTGGTGACTCTGTATCTAGTCATGTTTCTCCTACAGTTGTGAAAGGTGGTGGTGGTGACTCTGTACCTAGTCATGTTTCTCCTACAGTTGTAAAAGGTTGTGGTAATGCTGCATTGAGTTGTGTATCAGTACCTGTATGTGTTTATGCTACTAGCTTTATTAGCCAAATTTCTTAATAAAAAAAAGTGTCACAATAGTTCTTTAAAATTATTTCGATCTGTTCTCTAAACAAAGCAATTTTAACTCTTCTTTCAAACCATAATCAGTGATATTATTAAGCTTATGGTTCGTTTAGCTAACTTAGAAATCAGAAATCAGGGCCAGAAGCAATAAACAAAAACTGTTCCACCGCATGCTAAGGAATGGAAGCTATCATAGTAGTGTTTCCAGGGCCAGAAACAATAAACAAAAACTGTTCCACTGCATGCTAAGGAATAGTAGCTATCATAGTAGTGTTTCCAGGGCCAGAAACAATAAACAAAAACTGTTCCACTGCATGCTAAGGAATAGTAGCTATCATAGTAGTGTTTCCAGGGCCAGAAACAATAAACAAAAACTGTTCCACCACATGCTAAGGAACAGTAGCTATCATAGTAGTTTACAGGGCCTGAAACAGTAACACAAATCGTTCACATTCCACTGCATGCTAAGAAACGATAGCTGTCACGGTAATGTTAAAATCCTTCAGACTTACTGCTGCGCCACTGTGGCGGTTAACCGAAAAGAAGTGCAAGTTTGTTTGTTTTTTATTTTGTCTTGGATATTATAAACGTTAACTGCACTAAAAACAACATAAACGTCTACCGTTTTAAATCATGTATTGAATGTAATAAGATAATGAAACAATTAAAAACGGACATTCTCGTCAAAATGAATGTTTGTCGGTAATGTTCGCAGCAGTATACACTGTTCAGTTTCGCTTTTTGCGACAATGCTGCCTCCCACTGGCACAGCGGCACGTCTGCGGACTTACAACGCTAGAAACCGGGTTTCGATACCCGTGGTGGGCAGAGCAGATAACCCTTGCGTAACTTTGTGCATAATAATAAAAAAAAACGACAATGCTTTACTTTAGCCGTATGCAACTAAGAATGGGATGATTAATGATAATTGATGAATGATAATGATAGACTTGCTTCAATGAGGTGTTGTAGTCTGTGTTATCTACTATGAATTGAGAATTTGTTCCCCTAAAATACAAAAAAAATCGCAATATATCGTATTGATATTCCGGAAAATGTAAAGACAAATATATTAAGTTTTATTTTTACTAGAAGGCACACACCTTATTGCCTCTAATTTACGCCCCCGGGGGCGTTGCTAACTGCAAAGGGAGGCGCTAATTTGTCATGTGATTTGTTGTGATAAGTGTGTAGATGTTTGTTTTTCTTTTCTTTTCAAATCAAAGTCACGGTAATAAAAGTTGATTATCTCTTCGATTACTATTGCTGTAAAATTACAGTAATAAAGTGGATTATCTGTTGGATTACTATTGCTGTCAAAATTACAGTAATAAAGTGGATTATCTGTTGGATTACTATTGTTGTCAAAATTACAGTAACAAAGTGGATTATAGTAGAGGATTATCTGTTGGATTACTATTGCTGTCAAAATTTCAGTAATAAATTGGATTATATGTTGTATTACTATTGCTGTCACACAAGATAAGCTTTATAAAAATACAGACAGGCAATAATTAGAGATGGGGCTTTAATTATGGGCAATACGGTAGTTGGCTAATATAACTTAGTTCCGATATACGGTAGATTTACTACAACTGAGTAATGAATGGAATGTTTGTTGGACATTAATGCTCGCGTTATGTACAATAAAATATTTTATACACAATATCGGGATACGACAGAATAAATAAACTAGTAGTAATGTGTGTCTTTTAGATAAATAAAATGCATGTATTTGTAATATTATCCAACTGCCTCTTTCCCCAGTAGTCCATCCAGCGGTAAGTCTGAGGCTAAGAATCGGATTCAACAGCTGCGATGGGCAGATAACGGATAGCCCATAATGTAGCTTTGTCATTAACAACAAGGAAATGAGCAAAATTATAAAACTAATTTTTGTGAATGATTCGAAAGTATCGCAAAATTGTTTAATGGCGATACGAATTTCAGAGTTCTACAATTTAATATTTTGCTATCTGTCTCTCCACCATACTCTGAACAAAACTCGGCAAACAACAACTCTTGACTGTCGTTTTTCTATCTGGTAGAAGCAGCACTAAAAGTTGAAAAGAAATGGTTTCACTAATTGTTTACAAACTATGTGGTGTTTAGTTGGCTAGTTGGTGGCGCTGGACTGTACAAAAATCCCTTGTTCAGCTCACTGGTGCCTAAAATTACAACTGTAATTAAAACACTTTTTTTTTTCTTAGACTTGTTGATTCACACTGGTTCAATAACTGGTAACGCACTGTGAAGTAGGAATACCTAATGTAAAACCATTCAACTAATCCAGTTGAAATACAATGTGACTTTCTGGTTCTAAAGTTGAAGTAAAAGGTGAAAGACGCTAAAAAGAATGCACCTTCGAAACATTTCCGAAGGATTAGATTTCTCTCGAGTACAGAACTTCTTTTGGTCATTTGAAAACTATTTTTAATATTAAGGAAACGATAATACTTTTAATTAGAAAAGAAGCATATATACAAAGCGTGGTCACAAGTAAATAGACACCACCTTTTCAGAAAAAAAATGAAATTTTTCAGTCATTATTCACATGAATTGATATATTTATAATTTAATTAATATCTAGTAGATCTTCCTTTCGCTTCGTGGAGTTCGTTGATCCTTT